>NC_045544.1:76173309-76418309 GCF_009769535.1 Thamnophis elegans
ACCTTCAGTTCTGAGGCCACTAATATTTCCAGTTCTTTGCCCCATCACTTGAGAAAAGAATTAGAAGTGTTCCAAGGTGTGGATTTCTTTTTAATTATCTAAGTATCCCCAAGGCTGTAATTGAGCCATCCTCTGGTCCCATCTTTCAATTTTCTACCATTACTTATTTCCATTCTTTGTCTCCATCTTAGTTTCTTGTGTACAAAGCTACTCTGGCTTCTTTTTCATTGAGGGGGGGTTGATCATTTATTGTTAGGTACCTGTAGGCTATGCTAAAGTTTCCATCGGGAGAAAGCTAAGATAATGTAGAGAAAACTAAATAAGATATAATGTACTGATAACTATAGTATATTTTAAAATGGAAATCTAATTGTGTTCTAATTCTAAAATCTAATTGGTAGTAAATTGTGATGGAGGAAAAGGATTAATTAATCTTTCCTCTGATTGTCATTTCCTGCATCAAAACATCTTCCCCAAGCTGAGGTTTTCTCCACGATGAAGATAGTCTAGCAACTAGCAACTTTTTTTCAGATCAAAGTGTAACTTTAATAAGATTAAGTTATGGTATGAAAATATTGCAGGGGACAAAGTAAACAGTAACAACAAAACATTCAGATGAGATTCTCACAGCCCACATCTGATTTTATAGATTTTGTGTGTGTGATACACACACACACATACATACTGTATATATAATATCTAATAAATGATCAGAGTTCTCCTTTCCTGATCTATGGCAGAATTCAGGCATTTTATATATTTTTTATTGTTTTTAACTCTGTTGGCTTTTTTACTCTTATTTTATTTCAATTGTGAACCACCCAGAATCATGTATATGAGATGAGCAGCCTGTGTATTTACTAAATAAATAATAATGTAGCCTCTGTTTTCCATTCTTTATTATTTCTGGTCCTCGGGAATATTGTAAGGCCACCCACTGAGTGTCCAGTAGGTGTCACTGTCTACATTAAAACTTAAAATGCAAGGAGGCACAGTTCAGATGCAGGACAGCGGATACAGTAACAGAACAGACATCCTGAATGCCAGCCAATTCAAGTTAAACATGACTTCCATGTTTTCAATCCAAACTCATTCCAGATGCAAGCAGAGATTCATCACAGCGAAAGGCCAAAATAAGTGTTTCCATTCTAAAACATCCTCCAGCTATTTTCTCCCTTTATGTGAAAAGATTCAGGTGGAGAACACTTGAGAAAGTGTGTGAACACTTGAGAAAGTGTGTGAACACTTGAGAAAGTGTGTGAACACTTGAGAAAGTGTGTGAACACTTTCCTGCACTGTGTTAAGACTGTATTGGATTTGTTCAAAGGAAAAACATCTCCTATGGGTCCTAGGAAAATCCAAGGCAATCCTGTGCCACCATTTCCCAGGAAAAAATTGTTTTTTCCAATACTGTTTTAATTTTTCTGCAGTGAACATTTCTTGCCATAGGAAAGGTGTCACATCAATCTGTTACTAATATTACTGTGACGTACTGTGAGAAACAAGGCAATTTTCACCTGCAGCCCATCTACCAATCTAAAATCTTTCAATGTTTTTTATGATGGATTACTTTATCTTATTACTTTATCAAGAGCCGAGGTGGCGCAGTGGTTAGAGTGCTGTACTGCAGCCACTTCAGCTGACTGTTATCTGCAGTTCGGCTGTTCAAATCTCACCGGCTCAGGGTTGACTCAGCCTTCCATCCTTCCGAGGTGGGTAAAATGAGGACCCAGCCTGTGGGGGCGATATGCTGACTCTGTAAACCGCTTAGAGAGGGCTGAAAGCCCTATGAAGCGGTATATAAGCCTAACTGCTATTGCTATTGCCAACTTTATATTATTTTTATGATGGATTATAGTTGTGCGCTCCTTCCTTAACTCATACTGGGGTTTGCGTGTACCCAAACTCCACTAGTGCCCAATATCACATAAGGATCTCTTGCCCTGCTACCTTCGTGCTCTGCATAGCTTTGTATTCTACCCTCATTTGGGAAACAAATCTGAATAGCTCCACAGACATAATGCTTTCTTTGCCTTGTCCTTAAAACTCATTTGCCTCATGGTCCAAACTAGGGCTAGGCTGCTACGAGCTCACCCGGGTTCGGGAAAACCAGGGGTGAGTTGCTGCCAGCATTACTGCTGGTTTGGTGCGCGCTCAATTCAGTGTGCACGCAATTCAGTGCGCAAGCAATTTTGCCTCCGGAGCCTAGGGAAGGCGAAAATGCTTTCCCCCACCCCTGCTGTAGTGCAGGAGGCCGATTTGGCCATGCCCACCATGGCCATGCCACCCAGCAACTGGGCAGACAATCTGTTTTGGGAAGGAATCCCAACCTCAGCCAAATCCTGGATGCTAATTTGGTAAAGGTGCTTATTTGGCACCTGAAGTACAACCCTCTTCAAATGAGACTCACCCCTCACAGAGAGTTATATAAAAGGAAGGCCATGTGTACAGTGACAAAATAAAACATTCTCTTCTCTTCGGCGGCACTCTAGAGAGTTCAAGTGAATGTTTAGTTAATCCTCACCTTGGATGAAGTGGTGATGGGCCGCAAGGATCCAAAGCAAGGACATGAGCTGAAGACAGAAGCTCCTGAGCATGATCAGTGTGGCCCCACCGAGATAGTCACCTACAAGAAACAAAGATACGATCAGGATCCTGCTCTGCTGCCCTCTCTTGCAGCACTAGCAAGCCACCTTATAAGCCAAATAGTTGGATGGACGCAATGTTAAACATGTTAAAATGAGAAACCTTTAAGACTCAGCTTGCATATTGTGCTCCATAAGCAATCGAACCCATCCCTCTGACCTTTTCAAGCTTTTCTCCCCATTTACTTGGGAAGGGGTTGACAGCTCCATATCTATGAAAAACTAAGCCCTTCTTTAAAATCAAGGGCATACATCAGAGAGTGATTCTTCTGAAGGCGCTGTTCCCTACATATGTGTTCCAAAGTGAAATGCCCACTGTACTGAATAGATAACCCCATCTAGAGCTTTATTTAAAGTTAAAGTTGAAACACAGAAGAGTTCATGGGGTTACTTGGCTAATTAAAAGTGTAATCCTCTGCTGCCTGTTCAGAAATAGAACTCCCACTGTTTTCTGAGCAATTCTGACAATTTCTCCATCTCCGGCAATACAAGGACACTTAATGGGAGTACAGTTTACAATTGGACAATGAATTTAACCATGTTGCTGTTTAGTCACAGCTATTCCTACTGCTTCATGTCTCCGGCAGAACAGCCCAATGGTTATTTTCAACTGCTGTCTACCCTTCTGAAGAAATGTTTGTTTTTTTAATGGTTGGATTTATTTATTACATGTGCATCCCTTTTATAGTGAAAAATTGGAAAACCCTCATGTTAGGGGATATTGGTCTGATATGAGCAATGTTAGCTTGCTCCAACTTGCAAACCTTCAGATTATTAAAGCATAAGTCTTTCGATATACTATCTGGAGAGGCAGGAGTTAAGCCAAAGACCTTCCTTCTAGGAAGCATGCATGTTCCTACTCTGTTTAGAGCGCATGCGCTAAATTAAGCTCTACCCCGAAAATAAGCCCTCCCTGAAAATATTGCAACACAGCCACAGCCATGAAGTGACCATGCTCGCCGCCTCCTGCACCTTAAAAATAATAAGACCTCACCCAAAATAAGGCCAAGTGCTTATTTCGGGGGTCAAAATAAAATAAGACCCTGTCGGTACTAAATGTCAGCTTTTCCCTTTCTTCCAACTACCTCCAATCAACATACTTGTGGCTATTCTATAGTATTATTCATGCCAGCAAAAGTGGGAAACTTGAAGATCCAACAATGCAGGTGACCCAAGCTACTCTTTGACACCTGTAAATCCTCACTGATCACACCAGGTGAAGAGTCATGATACACTGCATCAAGAAAGACTCCAAATAACTCCCCAAAGACCAGTTTTATTTTTTTTAAAGCAAAGATAACTATGGACAAATTTCCTCTGCTCCCTTCCCACCAAAATCACAGCTCATCCTACATGTGGCAGATACACCTTTTTTGTTGCATCATGGCTGTCCCTCTTCTTTTTCTCCCCCATCATTCCCAATACACGGTGAGTATGGACCATATCACTGAAAGAAGAGACACAACCTCTTCTCTTCAATCTTGGAACAAAACATAGCCTGCTATAACATTTTAACCTTTCTTCAAATTCTAGGGTAACCTCATAGATTGCACATGTTCACACACACACACACACACACACACACACACAAACACAAACACAAACACAGACACACTTATTGGTTTAACATTTATTCCCTCTTTTGGCAGGGCCAGACAAATCTTTTTCATCCAGAGGGTGCATTTTTTTAAAAAAGGGTCTGTCGGCTAAGGATTATAGATAGAATAGCAAGGATATATTACTATAATTAGAGTTGCAGAAGTAGAGTTTTAGGCCTCATTTTTCATATTGGGAGAACCAAGGGCAAAAGAGTTTTAAGCCCAGTAAAAATTTAGTGAACCAATTTTAGTCCTTGTTTTATGAAATAGATATAAGAATAAATATATACGGTAAGTTTTTAGGACACTAAGAAGAAGGGGCTGGGGTCTTGCAGTCATGTCATTCACCCTGGCTGCAGGGATAGTCTTATTCACTAAAGGTGTGAAATAGATGCTGAGGATAAGGAAGAAAAGTGGCGAGATTAGGATGTGCCCACCTGTGACTCTTAAAATAACCACCTCACATTTGAAATAAAGATGCTGAACCATTGTTGCTATTAACTAAATGTAAAGCAGCAAGTCCAGTCAATTTTTGTGTACAGAACAGAGGAAGCACCAGCTGCTCCTTTGTTTTGGGTGGAAAACAAAGTCCCCCACCCACATTCTCTCAGCACTTTCCCCAAACTACAATCCCAAAAGTCACTGTAACATAGCTACAGTAAGTAAAACTTTTGTTGCTTTGTAGTGATGATAGAGCTTAAGGCAATATGAAAAGACAAGAATATAATTACAAGCCTATTGCGCCCATTTCAGAATTGTTGATCTCATGAAGCTGGATGTATTCTTGTTGAAAAGATATTCTGGGTGAGTTTACAATAAAGATTCCATGCATGTTTGATTATTAAAGGATGTTATTTTTATGAGCCTACATAGAATTCTGGTCACGTTCTGCTGAGGGTAACCGAACTCTACCATTTCCCTAAAATCCTATTGTTGTTCCAATTGGCTAGCAGATTGGCTTTCATTTCTTATCCTGAAGTATTATGTCGTGGTGTAGTGTTTTGTGCTGCTGAACAGCTGCTGCATATCAGGGAAGGGCAAAATGATTCCTGTGAATCTTATAAAATAATTTATGGATTAAGGATGAACAGTTGGTAACCAATTCCTTTTGAGCTATTAGGACCCCAGCTGAATGCCACATGTCATTGAAAAGGTCATTTCTCCCCTCCATTCCCAATAAAGTCTTCAAAGCAGAGATATGACCTAAGTCACCAGCAATCATAAATCAATTATTTTTTTCTAATTGTTTCCCCCCCCCCCCCATAAAATGTATTAGAAGCTACCCTGAACCATTTTGAAAGTTCTTCACAACTTTCATTGTAGGAGACCTGAGTTAGTCCATCGTCACCAAAAATCATAAAGAATCTGGTAGCATCTTTTCAAAGTAATAAAATGTTAAAGTTTTCTCAGTATCACTTAAATCATGTTCTCAATTTTGCTACTTCAATCTCTGTTTAATGATTTGGGAAGACGTTATTCCTTTCACAGGAAGCTAATAAAATTCCAAATGAATCTTTTCATTTATAACTAGTTCAGGCCTCTCCAACCTTGGCAACTTTAAGACTTGTAGACTTCAAATTCCAGAGCAAAGCTGGCTAAGGAACTCTGGGAGTTGAAGTCCACAAGTCTTAAAGTTGCCAGGTTCAGTTGCCCCTGAACTAGGTGGCTTCCCTGAATTAGCTGAATTTGGAGTCCCTAGGAGGGTAAAAAAAAAATACTTGTGTACATTTCTGGATTATAGGTTATGCAATACCATTTGAAATCATATGGTGGGGTCGCTCATCACTATGTACAGCAGTTACTGAATCAAGAATTCATCAAGAAACTAGATAAGTAGCTGATTTCTCTGCTTCCAATATTTTCAACTGATCCTTTAGAGTTGATAGACTGACCACCTAGAAAGGACAGATCAGAGAAATTAGCACTGAGATAAGTGTTTTTTTTTTAAAGCAGAGATCTATATGTTATCCTAAAACATGGAAGCAATTTCTGCTGCTTTAGAATGGGGCTCTTAGATCTGAGTTTCTAATTCCATGCCCCAGGAGAGGAACAAGCATTATTCAAATTTTACAAAGGCAAGATTGGCCAAGTAACAAACAAACTGTTAGGTAGAATTGGTTATCCTTCTATACTAGTGGTTCTCAACCTGTGGGTCGGGATCCCTTTGGGGGTCCAACGGCCCTTTCACAGGGGTCACCTAAGACCATCGGAAAACACATATTTTCAATGGTCTTAGGAACTGAGACACCAATTTTATGGTTGGGGATCACCGCAACATGAGGAACTGTACTAAAGGGTTGCGGCATTGGGAAGGTTGAGAACCGCTGTTCTATACCCTGTATGCATATGCAGGCTTCTGATGTTTAAAGCCTACTGCTAAAAAGCAACGTGGCTTTGTTTAACTGTATTGCAACTTTATTTATTTATTACATTTGTATGCTGCCCATGTCCATAAGGCAACTTCCAACTTAGCTGGACAAAAAGGCAACTTGACAACGACCCTGTTCCCCACCGCCCCGGCACTCCCCATCCCGACAGCATAGGCAGAGTTGACCTCGCCTCCGTTTGAGGGTACTTCGCTTCAAAATTGCCTTTTCTGGCAGGGCGGATTGTAATAGACCGCTCTTCTGCCTTAACCTCTTAGCCCAGCAAGAGAGATGAATGCACAACCTCATTCAGAGGCAGCGGAGAAGCTCCCCCACCCCAAAAAGGCCGCCTGTCTATGCTGGCCACATCCTCTGCCTGATGCCTCCAGCGGCTCCGCATCGCCTGGTCCCTTCTCCGCCCGGCTCGCCTACGGATTCCCGCCGGCCGAGAAAGAGGCGCCTCTCCGGAGGGCAGCCGGAGCCACGGCGTAGCACCCCTCCCCAGCAGCCCCACGTGCTCCTGCCGCCGCTGCCGCCGCCTGGCAGGCGAGCCTCTCTGACAGCCTCTTCCCGAGAGCCCCACCCCAAGGTAGGGCGGCAGACCCTTCCCAAAGCCACAGTCACCTCCGCTCCTTCCAGGTGTGGAGGGGAAGAGCGCTCTCGCCCAGCCGCCGCAGCGCACAGGCCGAGGACTCTCCCGCCGCCAGCCGCCATCCAAACATCCCCACCCTCGCCCCAAAGAGCAACCTTCTCCGACCGCGCCTGCCTCCATTTGCAGGGCAGAGTCCGGTGTGCCAGCTCTCCCTGAAGGCAGCCCCCCCTCCCCATCTCCCGCTGCCTTTGCCGCCTGGCTCCTCGTGCGCCGTGGGATCCTCCCTCCCATTTCAGACCTACCTTTCTTTCCCGGCAGCTCTTTTCCCCCAATTTCCCCAGATCCCTTCCAGGCCACCCTGGCTCCCCCGCTCCTCTCCCTTGCGCGCATCCCTCCCCTCTCGGATGCCCCCACCCCGCCCAAAAGCAGACAAACAACTTCCCCTTTTCCTCACCTCGGCGATCGCGGCGGCTCCTTGCTTTCACCCCCCCCCCCGGGCCGGGGGCGTGCCTGCTGGCCTCTCTCCTTGCTTCGGGACTAGCGCGGGGATCGGCGAAGGGGGGCTGCCATGCCCTGCCCTGCCCGGGCACGGAGGGTTCGGGAGGCGCGGCGAAGCTGCCTGCGAGCCTCCCCGCTCCTCCGGTTGTTGCTCCTCCTGCTGCTGCTGCGGCAGCCGCCACCGCCGCCGCTGTTGCTGCTGCCGCCGCCGCCGTGCGCGCTCAGGCCGGCTGCCAGGGGCTGCGTGTGGCTACACATCCCTGCTCCCTCCCTGGGACATGCCGCCTCCCGCAGCTCGACGATTGCGAGAGGAGGGAGCCAGGAAACCCAAAGCCCCCAAACCGCAGGCGGTGGACGTTTCTCTCCCGCCCAGCCCGATCACCTCTCACCTGCGACTCCTTTAGCCTATGCTGGGGGAGGGAGGGGAGGGAGGGGGGAAGAGAGCGCGGAGGAGAGACGCCTTTCTCCAAACCGGAGTAGGATTGGCGCCTCCTCCTCCTCCTCCTTCCTCCCGGCCAGACCAGCAGTTCTTCTCCCGCGTTCTCGTCCCAGCGTGCAAATTGCCCCGGCCGTCGCTCTAGCTCGCCGAGTGGCCTCCCCTTCTGCGATTCGAATTCAGGGCTTCCAGGATTGACCCGAGACTCCGCCGTCCATCGACAATAATCTTCGGCCTTTCTAAAGCCTTCGCCTATTTTTGGGGTTGCCTTTGACTTAAGCGTTTGCGGTTCACCACATGTGCAGGGTATATAGTCCTAAGGAAGGTAGGTTGGAATGCACGAAAGCTGATGTGAGATTTGTTGGAAAGGTTTCATGAGCCATTTGCAGATGGCACCCGACACACACACTCCCAGTCAGTCCCTATAGCCACTCCAGAGCAAGTTACATGTCATTCAGTTCTGCTAGCAAAAAAAAAAAAAGCTTGATGTTTATTAAACTTCAGCAAACATCAAGAGTCAAAAGCCAAGCAAACACTAAGGAGAAAGAGATATGAACAGAGATAAAAGGATAGACAGCTTAATATCAAGAATCTATGCTATTTATATGTATACTATCAAAAGGTCCAGAGCTTTTCAGAGCCATGGAAAACAATATTGTGGGTCATTACTATGGACAGACCTAAAGTCCTTTGGTCATTCATTTTATGTACCCAGCGGAACAGATCAGAGATAGAAAATAGGATCCCAGGTGATCCTGCCTCTATTCTGCACCATGAATTTGGTGGACTGGGATAATGTATCCAACATTCCTTTTCTCATCAGCTCTGTGCCCAAATTGTACGCCATTCACCATTGTTCCGAGCACTGAGTGTTGCTGCTGCTGACTATCAGAACTTAAGAAAGTGGTCCCTGGGCAGTACCTTGGTAAGCGCATCTCCACCATATTGTCCATTGAGCAATCTATTTTTCTTGCCCCTTTTCATGTGTGTTCTTCTCATAGTGCAGATTAACGTCTGAAGGCTTCATGTTGGCTCTGGACTGCTTTTTTTGTCTGCAGTTCTTAAATATGCCATTTCGACTTTCAATAATGTGGTTGGATCTTTTATTTAGAATCTAATAATAGCTCCCTGCATGCTGGTTCTGCCAAGCAATATTTAGCTTTTGTAGATGATAAGACCACCATGCTTTGTTTTTTACTATACTAGGCAATGGGTGGAACTCATTAAAATAATTGTACAATATTTTGCACCTGATTTTTCATCATATAGTGCACGGGTGTCAAACTCGCCATGTCACATTGCCGTCGTCATGTGATGTTTCGCGATGTTTTTCCCATTCACCGAGCTGGGGTGGCCGTGGGCTGCATGTGATGCATCCAGTCCACAGGCTGACAGTTTGACACCCCTGATATAGTGTATCCAAAATGTTTTGGATGATTAGTTACCTACAGATTAAAATTAAAGTCCATAGTCTCTGTTAACTATTTGCCTAATCTTTTTACACCTGTCCAGTCCTATGTGAAGCCTACTTACAGTTGCATTGCATGTAGCAGTAGCTATTCTATAGCTATCTTACACTGCTTATTGCTTACCATCTTGCTCCATTTTTGCACCTCTGCAGCCAGCAGTCTTTGTACTTCTTTCTATGAATTGGGATCAGGTACATCACTTGCTCTAGTTATGTTGCAAATTCTTTCAGATAGAATTAAAAAGAGTCCAAAGATCTAAATCCTAATTCTAATTCTTGGTCTGACCGTGTGTCAGAAGCCTCTATTCCAGTAGAAGAGAATGTATGTAGCTCAAAGTTGAACTGTAGAGTCCTTTTTGAGCATGGTTGTTTGCTTTCAGATATTTCATTATCTGACTAGGTAAATATCATCAATGCTAGTGAGTGTGGGATTTGCTCCAGGGATGAACTTCAGACAAACTATGAACCAGTAAACAATACCCTAATTGAAGAGCTACCAAGGAGAAAAACACATTCTGACCAACACTAGCAGGATAAGTTATTAAAACAGTAAGCAGTGATTAACAGAAATATATATTGCTATTTTTTTCAAGCTAAAAACACATGGACAGCCCTCCTTCTCAAGACTGCAGAAAGCCTCATTAGGTACCTTTGGTGATGAGTGGCCCTCCCTCTAAATCATAATTATTAAAAGTCAAAGTCACGTCTTTCTATCATTTCGGAGCAGGGAATATATATATTATATTATATATATATATTATAATATATATTTGTATCCCAAAAATCAGCTGGAGGACGGGAAATGCATGTACATGCACGGTGGAGCTGAGCTGGGTGATGGCTCACGTGCCCGCAGAAAGGGCTCCACGTGCCAGCTGTGGCACGCATGCCATAGGATCGCCATCAGAGGCATATGCTGAACAACACAACCAATGAGCCAACCAAAGACACAATGTATGGGATAGACTCTCCCTATCCAGGTGTGAGATTCCACAGAAGGTCATGAAGAATAACAGGGCTAAGATGCGGTGGGATTTCCTGCTCGAGATAGGCAGGTAGGTACTAGCCAATCAACCAAGGATTGTGGTAATAGACAAGGACCAGAAGACAGCAGTGGTGATAGACATAGCAGTGCCAAATGACAGAAACTTGAGGAAGAAGGAGTATGAGAATCTGGGGAAGTACCTGACAGAGGAATTTAAAAAGATATGAAAGTAAACACCAAAGTGATCCCGATGAGGATAGGAGCATTTAGGGCAGTGACTCCTAAGCTGGGAGAGTGGCTTCAAGAGATCCCAAGATTAACATCAGAGCTCTCTGTCCAAAAGAATGCAGTGCTAGGAACAGCTAAGATACTGCACAGAACCCTCAAATTCCTGGGCCTCTAATTCTAATAGAGGACCCAAGATTGAGGAATACATATACACTATCCATAGGGATAACAGGGGACTTTATTTATTACAACTCAAGGCAGTGAGCATACCTAATGCAGGTAGTCCTTGACGTACAACCACAATCGAGCCCAGCATTTATATTGCTAAGTGAAAGATTTGTTAAATGAGTTTTGCCCCATTTTACTACTTTTTTTAGCACATTTGTTAGGTGAATCACTGCACTGTTAAGTTAATAACACAGTTGTTAAATGAGTCTGGCTTCCCTGTTGACTTTGCTTGTCAGAAGTTTGCAAAAGGTGATCGCATAACCCCAAGACGCTGCATCCGTCATAAATATGAACCAAGCATCCGAATCAGGGGTGGTATACACTTATCTTCCCTACCGGTTCACAAATGTGAGCAGTAGATCCTTCTGCACATGCACTTTTGGTGAAAAAATGGCCTATATGGGATGCCGTAGAGCTGGGCATGATCTGGTCCGAACTGGTAGAATACATCTCGGATCTGAATGTAAATCCTGTGATCATGGAGATACTGCAACAGTCTTAAGTGTGAAAAATGGTCACAAGTCACTTTTTTCAATGACGTAACTAAATGAACTGTAGTAAATTGAGAACTACCTGTACTCCTGCCACCTACTTTCCCCCACAAAAACAACCCTGTAAGGTGGGTTGGGCTAAGAGAATTATTGGCCTAAAATCACTGGTTTTCATCCCTATGGGAAACCTACAACTGTCTCCTGGTTAATAAAAGCACATTATGGCCCTACTCCAGGGCTGGGTTCCTGCCAATTCTAACCTCTTCTATAGAAGAGGTTCCACAAATCTACCGTGCCAGCTCCCTCCCCCCACCTGATCGCACCACGCTTGCCCCGCCTGACACTCACTGATTAGCTGGCTCACCGATCACCCTGCCCACCTCTAAGAGTCCTATCTAAACCTTAAAGTCTTAAAACTGCCAAGTTTGAACATCCCTGGGAGTTTTTTTTTTAAAGGGTTAGAGGTTCAAGGGTTTTGTAACTTGATAGCTTTAAGACTTGCACACTTCAATGCCAGAGTTCCTGAGCCAACATGACTGGAGGAGGAATTCTGGGAGTTGAAGTCCACAAGTCTTAAAGCTGTCAAGTGTGAACATCCCTGGAGTTTTTTTTTTCTAAATGGTTAGGGGTGCAAGGGTCTTGTAACTTGACAGCTTTAAGACTTGCGTGCTTCAAATGCCAGAGTTTCTGAGCCAACATTTTGGTTGCTAAGCAAGAGCGCTGTTAAGTGAGTTTCACCACATTTTACAAGTTGGCCACGCCCACCCAGTCACATGACTGCCAAGCCACTCCCACTTGGTCACATGACTGACAAGCCACTCCCACAAAGCAAGCCACATCTACAGAAGCGGTTCTAAAATTTTTGGAAACCCATCACTGCCCTACTCATACTGCATTACTGTTGCCTTCAATGATGCCATCTCTTTTATCAATGTATTCACACATCTACCGTACATTTTGATCATAATAGTAATTTTGTTTGCAATTATAGAGATAAATTCTCCGGCATTTAAATTTCTTTATCAAATGTATGTAGTTGCTATCTCCCTCAAAGTGGAGTTGAGGAGATATTGCAGGAGTAATAATATTCCTACTTCTTATTAAGCTCTATAAAGAATGGTTCCATGGGCTTTTTAAAACCATTACACATCTTCCCAAGCATTGTTCAGGGCCTAAAATCCATCTTTCATTGGATGCAAACAGAAAGATTAGAGAAATTTATTTCAGTGAAGGCCAGCTGCAGAAGCAACTTTGAAAAGAGACATCCTAGCTTAAATGAAGCCCCAAGAGCAAAAAAAGGATGGGCATAGCAACCAAAATAATATACTGTATCTCGTTTAAGAAGACTTTTACCAGACGGCTTTGCTATGCTAATGCCTGGCCTTGTTCAGTGCAATGTTATTAGGCCAATTACTAATTTTTCCTTTGGGGAAAGGAAACCTTAGGAGAGCTTGCATAAAATCCTCTGGCATTTCATATCTTGCATTGCTTATTATCATACAGTCCCAGAGGCTTGAATTAATCAACTGCTGGATCAGAGTTAGGAAGATTTTTTTTTTTGGCCCTGCTAGACAAAAAATGTGTATGTGTATACACACATTCACACAACCTTATAAATCTGAAGACTTGAGATGGAAAAGAGTTTGGGCATCTTTCCATTGGAAGCATCTTTGGCAGGTTATCCTCCGAAACTGCCTTCCCTGAATCAGACAAAGTTCACTTTGCTAAAATCAACCAGTGGTGCTATTTTATTTTTTTGCAGTTTGCAGCCTGCTTCTTGGAGCACAACAAAGGTGCAGTGTAGAGGGAGGAATAAAGTGGTGTTCAAGGACCTTTGGTCAGACTGGTTCGGCCGAACTGGTAGTAACTTGGGGACCTGGGTTGCTGGAACCAGCAGCGACCCACGCTTGCCATGCCCCCGAACCGGTTCTCCTATGGTGGCACCATCTTGATTTTCGGTTCTGCGCTGGCGCAGAACAATTTTCATTGCAGAATTTTTTTTTCCTTTTTGTAACATTTTGCACATGCGCAGATCTTTTTATGTGCAAATGCACATGTGCACCGAGCCAGCAGTAATGCCAGCAGCAACCACCCCTGACCTGGGCCAATTTTCCCCTCTTCCTCTAGTTGCGGAAGGGAGATACAGGCAGTGAGGGCTATGAAAACCAACTGCAGAAGAACAGTAGACCCAACTACAATGCCAGATTAAATTAATAACTCATAAGTGGGCGCTCATACAAGGTCCATTGCAAACAAATGCCCATACAGAAGTCTGTGTTAAATCAGACTTTACGAGCCGAATGTTCTCCTCTATGTTGCGTCCGTCCTCTTTCTTTTCCTGCCCGAGCCAAGGCTCACCGTTAGCAGCCTGTTCACCCTGCAATAGTGTAACCCAATGCCTTACCATTGTTTCCCCGTCCCCAACATCTATATTTGACTCTGCAGCCACAATGTGTGCAGTGTGTATGTGTGTGTGTGTCTTTGTCCGTGTATGCGTGTGCAGGCATATGCTTTGGTATTCAGCACCTCATTCCCTAAATGCCCAGGATTGCTTACAAATAGCTTCCATGGGCAGAAGGGAGCTGTGTATATGTCTCTCTCTCTCTCGCTGTGTGTTCATGTATATATGTGTGTGTGTCAAAAAGACAGAAGAAAGAGAGGGAGAGCTGATGGGGCAAGAGTGAAACAGTCTGTGGCTCATCATTTATTATTTAGCCTATTCATCTCCCCATGGAAGCTGGCTTTGTTGAAATGTAGATCTGTGCAAGTTGTGGCACGGAGAGGTAGCCACCCTCTCAAATTGCTTCTCCTCAGCACATACCCCTGGACATAAAGGTTGCTTGCTAAAAGCTTCCACCTGCTTCCTCTTTGAAACAGGAAGAGGGGATTGCTGTTGTATGAAGGCACTTGTCCTCCGTGCAGTAGGGTGGACAAAGATTATTGAAGCTAATCCGGGCAGGGGGAAGAGGTCGGGGGTCTTTATAACCTTTTATTAGATTAGAGTGGGGTTGAGTGTGTTATAATCCAAAGTGAATCGAGGTGCAATAGTTTAATCCTCTGATACTTACTTGGGAAGGATCAAAGATCATTGTGCCCAATTCCTTGTCCAAAGACAAACTGCCCACACCAGCTCTCACATACATTGACCTGGACTATCTGAAGCACAGCACTGGGGCCTGGTCTGTGTAAAAGAATCTATACAGAAAAGTCTGTTGTGTGTAGCCTGATTATCCAGCCTTGAAATTTTTGAGATCGATTTATTCATCTTGCGGAGGGGCCAGTTGACCCTAGACCAGGGGTGTCAAACTCAATTTCATTGAGGGCTGCATCAGGGTTGTGTTTGACCTCAGGAGGAAAGGTGTGTGTGTGTGGCCAAGGTGGTCATGGGCACAATGGTGAAATTCAATTTATTTTTTCTTCCGCTTCTGTGGGCGTGGCTTGGTGGGCCTGGGAGGTGTGGCTTGGTGGGCATGGCAGGGGAAGGATACTGCAAAACCTCCATTCCCACCCCACTCTGGGGCCAGTCAGAAGTGGCATTTGCCGGTTCTCCGAACTACTCAAAATTTCCACTACCAGATTCTCCAGAACCTGTCAGAACCTGCTGGATTTCATCCCTGCATGGGCACCTTGATGTCACTCGTCTAGGGTAGTCTGCCAACAAAAACAGGCTCCCGATTTCAGTTTTCGGCTGCGACGGCCTCCTGCAATCCTCTGCCAGTGAAAATGGAGCTCCATTTTTGCTGGCAAAGGTACCCCAGGCCGGTCCTTCACTTTTCCAGGGTGGCCCTGCCAGCCAGATCTAAGCAACCCGTGGGCCAGATTTCGGCCTACAGACATTGAGTTTGACACCCCTGCACTAGAGTATTTAGGATATTTGTTATTTCTCCATCAAGCAGCAGACAATGTCACAATGTTACTTCAATATATATAGTGTGGTGTCTACTGCCTTTGTATAGGCTCAGTTCATGCTTTTTTCAATCTCCAGCAATTTTGCAGAAGTGTAGAAGAAGAATCCAAATTGGGATTAGTCACTATGAATAGAATGATTAATCTGATCACATAGATTTTTGAGTAGGATTCTAGATTGTCCTAAAATGAGGCTTATTGAAAGATCTATACTGGGCTGGCTTATAACTAAATCCATATCATAAGCTATGATTTATAAATCAGAGGGCCACATCTTGTGAAGTCAAAACCAAAGAAACTAGTACTACATAGTGTGATATGGAAGTTAACTGATTTGGAAGTAGGAACAGCAAAGAGGGAAGAAAAATAGCAGAGCAAACAACTGACTGGTAGAGAATTTTTCACTGCTGCAAACACAGGCTATACAGAGTCGTAACCCGACAAATGCGTGCACGGCAAAAGTGTGCCGACAAAACCGCGGCGCTAAAACTGCAATGTCATCAACGCGACATCATCAACGCACCGACAACAGCGTGCCGACGGAAGTGCAATTTAAGTTAAGGTAAGGGTTAGGTTTAGGGTTAGGTTTAGGTTTACAGCGCGCTTCTGTCGGCGCGCTGTTGTCGGCGCGCTTCAGCGCTCATTCGTCAGTGCGGTTTAGAACTCGCGGTTTTGTCACCGCAGTTTAGTCGGGCGCACTTTTGTCAGTCGCCCTTTTGTCGGTGAACCATACAGAGTGACTATTAAAAAAGGAAACAACATACAGGTAAGTCCTTGACTTACAACAGTTCATTTAGTGACTGTTGGAAGTTACAATGGCACTGAAAAAAAGACTTACAATTATTTTTCACAGTTATGACTTCTGCAGCATCCCCATGATCATGTGATCAAAATTCAGATGCTTGGCAACTGTTTTATACTTAATGACCATTGCAGTTGCAAAAGATGATCAGGCAGTTGCTTGATCACCTTTTGCAACCTTCTGACAAGCAAAGCCAAGGGAGAATCCAGCTTCACTTAACAACTGGATTATTAATTTAAAAACGGCAGTGATTCACGTAACAACTGTGGCAAGAAAAGTAGTAAAATGGTACAAAACCCAACAAATTTCTGACATAGCAACATAAATTTTGGCCGCAATTGTGGTCGTAAGTTAAGGACTATCTGTATTTACATTCCCAATAAATATACTATAAATTCAATTTCCTAAAAATGCCACAGCAGGTGGCAGTATCGAGCTGATCTTGGCGGATTAAAAAAAACAAAACAACAACCCAAAGATATGGATGGGAGACCATAAGGAAAGCTATGGGTGGAAACTAGGAAATAAACCATCTTCCATATTGCTAACAAGAAATCTGTGCACCTGTGTCCATATATTTAATAGCAGCCAAGCTCACTTTTCCATTCTTCCTGAGCCGCGCATCATTCCTTATGTAGAAATGTATGCTGGGTTTGATTTAAAAAAGTCTAGATGGCAACTGCAAAGGTGTGGCCAAAATTCTGGTTTTTATGTGCATCACATCTTGACTTTTTTGACCACACTTTACAGACACCTCTGTTAACTTTTGAATCTATTTAAAAAGTACGTATCTATGCTGCTTTATGTGGACATAAGCATGTTTGAGCGCCTGAGTAAGTGTTCCTGAATTAACAGCATTCCGGTTAAATGTTTTCCATATTGCAAGGTTTCTGGTGATGCTGCTCCAAATCAAAAACATATATACCCTGAAGGATGGATGCTCCCCTAATACAAAATACATGGCTGAGGTCCCAAAGTTTTGTTCATTCTATTAAGGATCCTTCAATTTATTGTCAGTCTTCCAAGCCCGGTGCTGCCTGATCTATTTGGCCTGCCATTTCCAGGATTCTCAACCATCTCTTTCCAACTGGAGGGCATCAGGCTGGGAACAGCTGCCACAGTATAACACAGAACTTGTGGCGGAAAGGAAAATTATAAATCAAGAGAGAGAAATTTGCCTATGCAATATCAGTAGTAGCAGCTCCTGATTTCTGAACTGTTTCCAGGAAGCAACAAAGGAGTTATGCCAGCTTACTTTAAAAAAATGTACCCTAAGGCTACAGTGATTTAGAGGCTTGTTGCTGGTTGGATTTCATAGTGCTTTTATTACAAATGAAGAGAAGTATTGCAATTAGCGTGCTGACTCAGTATGGTTAGAATAGACTCAGCCCTTAGCTGCAAATTAAATGGTAAAATTTAGGCCCGTCCCATTCAGAGTGGAGAATGAACATTGGTCAGAATTACAGTGCCAGAAGAAAGCGCCAAATCATACTATACAGTCAATGGCTGGGTTCATTGATAATGCCAAGGCATGTTTTATGATTCTGATTTGTTAATAAGTCACCGTGGCTGTGTTCGCACCCAATGCGAACTCTGAAACCGCAATTTATAATAGCGTTTTTCAGCCTTGGCACCTTTAAGATGTATGGACTTCAATTCCCAGAATACCCTAGTCAATAGTTATGTTTATAACAACCATTAAGGCAAAACAAATATAGCTGGCTTGGTGATGTCCAGTGCAAGTCCAGAAGCATTGAATTGCTTCCATGAATGAGCACGGGTACCTTGAAGCAAACTATATTGTTTCAGGATGTGTCATTGATCTGGATTGCCTCTTTATGAACTTTTCCACAGGAGTATATGTGGAATTCCTAAGCAGACTAACTTGCCAGCAAGACCTAATTAATTAATTAAGCAGGAATTTGCTTAATTTAAAAGTAGGGGGGGGGTTAGTGGTTAAGATTTTGGATTAGAAGTACAGAGACCCAGAGTTCAAGTCCACCCTCAGTCACAGAATTTAATTAGTGACTTTGGGCCAAAAGCCTCTCCCAGCCCACCGTCACAGAGTGGCTGTTGAGAGGAATATAGAGTGTACTAAGGATGCTTGATTTAAATTCCTGAAGGAAAGTTAGGGTATACATCCAATCAATCAATCAGTAATGTATATGCTATTTTCACCACCATGCAAACAAAGGAATTAATTCAGGAATAATCCTTTGATAGAAAAGCTTGCATGATTAAATCTTCACGGACTATAAAAATTGAAAATGCATCATTTGAGCAGCAATTTTGGCAAAGAGAACCATTCCAATAGCACGTTCTCTCTAGGAAATGCCGTTTGTATCAGTAATCCAGCAAAGGAAGGAGTTGGCCATCTCCTCTGACCTTCGATTTTGAGTCATTAATGTCCCGTGTCCACACTACTCAGCCCTGCTTTTATTAGTGAATTAAGTGCAGGTCATGGGTAATAATTCTAAGAAGCTTCCATTCCCACTTTTAAACCCTTAAATATCAAACTACATTAGATGAAGGTAAATGATAAAACTATCAGATCGGGACAGGTCCACAGAATCATTTACTAACAGGTTAAAGTTAATGAGCCAGCTCTTTTAGCGGATCAACCTCAAGTCATGATTTGAAAATGCATCAGGGGTGTTTAACCGTTAGCTGCCAAAATTTATTATTTCCCTCCCTCCTTAACTTTATAATTGTTAGGGACTACAAAGCACATGTGGAATAACCTTCCTGAATGCACTAATAATTTATATAAACTAAGGGGGAAGGCATATGGAAGAGTAAAGATAAAATTGCAGATGGCTTTCACACTCCATCAAGGTTAATAGCCATTGATCTCCAAGACTTCTATGAATTGGTCCAACATTTTTTTGAAGCTAGCACAATGGCCATGCCAATAAAGGCAGTGCCTGACAGCAGGCATAGTGATATATGGTTTTTCTATAGTCATCAGTTCAAAGAAAGGTTTGCAGCTCTGTTTTATACCCTAGCCTTCAAGGGGGGTGAGGGAGGACTAGTTCCAGAACAACCCAATCAGGAGTCTAGCATCCCTCCCTTTTTACAAAGGTGGCTTTTACGTATGTAATGTAAAATAAAGTTTGCTCCTCCAATGCCCCTCCATACTGCCCTTGGAAACATGTCCTGCCCTTTAAATGGATTGAATAGGCTGCAAGAAATCTAACGAAAAGTTGAGGCAAAGTATTTTCTGTAATGAAGAATTGAGTTCTATAGCAATAAAGAGAAATCCATGTTAGCCTAAACCTTGATTTTTATAGTACATCTGAATGATAGTAACACTATCATTCTTGTTACACGATTGCTTTAATTTCACATGCCAGGTTTTCCAAAGGAACAAAATAAAACAGAAAGTGGCAATTAATTTGTTTGTCTGATCCCCCCCCCTTTGAAGATGGTATAAGATGTTATATATTGATCCATTTGGGGACATATTGTGGAATCTAACTTCCTACGAATGTCGTTACATCGAACTACCAAATGTAAGCAAATGTGTGATGTCACACATTTATTGTAAATAAATGGAACTTTTGGAATAACACAGAATCCTTTCTTCTTGCTGTTGTGAGAGCTGAAGCTAAACTAATTTATGTCCTCCTGGAACTTTTATTTATGTTTTGACTGCCATTTTTAAGGAAGGAGGGGAGGAGAAAGAGAAAGAAAGAGAGAGAGAGAGAGAGAGAGAGAGAGATAATTAAAGCATATCACATGGATCACATGGAGCATGAAAAGGACCCATGGAGGCAGCACATTTTAGTTAAAATGAATAAGTATAAAAAGGACCTGAATGATCATGAAGCAGACAAAATGAGTCTTTATAGTACATGGCAACAATAGCTTTGTTGCCGAGGAACTCTAACTGGTCCTATCTGAGTAGAATCTTCCTACCCAGAGGTTAATGGCCTGCCTGATTCAAAGAAAATGTTTTCAGACTACCAGGCTCCTTGGCCATGGAGTTATCTTGTGAGCCAGCAGTAATACAACTCAGCTACTCACCTAAGCACCAACGGTGTCCTAAGGTAAAGTAATTCTTTCTCTGCCTGTCCAAACCTGTCCTATAAACAACTAAGCTTCCACAGGGAAAACAGTATTATAGATTTCATAAGATTTCTCCTTAATGCTGCAGGAATATCTTCAACTGAAGCAATAATCCTCCAAGAGCTCATTGCGCTGGAGAAATCTATGCAGCAGAATTCTTTCTCTGACAGGCAAAGACTTAAATGGATGAGTGGTACAACAGTGATAGCTGGCACTGGATTACTACCTAGCTTGGCTATTGAAATTGACTAGGTAAACATACTGTCAGGGCCCACTCCACTCCATAATTAGGAAAGAAGACTAAGAGACTCCATGGGTTGGAAATCCAAAGTACTTTTACTAATTATAAATGGTAAGCGGGCAGTAGTGAAGCAAGATCTGAATAATATGGCGCGAAAGCAATTGATATATAGGCAAACCCGTTCCCCCCCCTTAGGATCAAAGCTCCAGTCCAATCATAAGTCCTTCAAATGTCAGGTGTGAGATAACTTCAAAAAGACAGGCCGAAGATGGAATGTGTAGGCCGTTGATGCAGGCGGGAAACACGTACGCATGCGTAATTCCCAACGACTGGTACATCCTAGAACATTCCTCCAGCACATCAATTAAATCCCTCCCACATACACGCCCCCCCCTCCCCGTTTCATGGCAGCTGAAGCAACAGCAAAGCAGAAGCTGACACATACACAGTGACAAATTTTCTCCCATTCATTTATGGAGGAATTGGCTCTTGCTTTACCATATGCAAATGACTAATTTCCTTAATGCACGCAAGATAGAGGGACAATCATCTCACATTTGGCCAGAGAACCAAAGATAACAGTTTATGCAACTACTTGCATATAAGCCGAGTTACTACATTTTCTCCAGAAATACATAGTCAATTTCCTGGCAAGGAGTTATTGGAAGCTTCAGCTGGCAGAGAATACAGCTGTCTGTATTCATGTAGGAAAAAGGGAGTAAACAACTGGGTCACAATAACACAAATGTTCCCTTCTCAACTGCAAAGGTTGCTATTGATCATTTCTTTTAAAACTGTATATCAGCTTGGAGCAAGATCAAAGTTTGGCTGTTTAGATCACTTACAGAAACCTTGTTTTCCGATTAGATGGCACAAAGGACAGGGACATTCCTGAAGGGATCCATTGTTGCAAAACCATTTGCCATGGAAGGCTCACTGGATTCACGATTATATTTTGGGAAAAAATTAAAAATATCTCTTTCAGACAGAACTACCTTAGGTTTGTAAAATTCTATCTTTATAGGTGATGTCTCTTTGTTTTAACCAATCTTTATTTAAGATAAAGGGTTTTAATCAATTCCTTTCACAAATTCCTTCCCTCCCGCTTTATGCAACATGTTGAACAAGCGGTATAGCAGGTATCACAATTTGAGGGTGATTTCCTTTCAAGGAATTCACTTTTCTACGTGTTGCATTGAGTGTGTCATTGCCAAGGTAGGAATACAGGGTATGGCCACTCAATTGCAATTCTCTGCGACTTTATCTCTTCTATAAAAGACTTTGCAGGGGTGGGTGGGGCAACCTGTCAGACCAGAAGCATGTTCCAAGTGGTGACAATTTTGTAAAACATTAGCATTTTCTAGCACAATAAATTAAATCAGAAGTGAGACACTTTCCCTAAGTCTGGAGCCTGAATTGACTTTACTGACCAGCTGAAGACTACAAGATAACAGCAGGCACACACATACCCATATTTGGTGTGTGTGTGTGTCTGGGGGGTAATTAAGAAGTGGAAACAGAAGCAAGCTGGACCTGTGAGACAAAGTGCTGCAGAATCTATTCCTTAAAAGATTTAAACTCCTCTCCCCCACTAAAACTGCAACTTAAAATCATGCCATTAGAAATTAAGTAGCAAAATGGCTCAGTGGCTAAGACGCTGAGCTTGTCGATCAGAAGGTTGGCAGTTCGGTGGTTCAAATTCCTAGTGCCGTGTAACAGAGTGAGCTCCCATTACTTGTCCCAGCTTCTACCAACCTAGCAGTTCGAAAGCCTGTAAAAATGCAAGTAGAAAACTAGGAACCATCTTTGGTGGGAAGGTAATAGCGCTCCGTGCGCCCTCGGTGTTTAGTCATGCCAGCCACATGGCCACGGAAACGTCTTTGGACAGCGCTGACTCTTCGGCTTTGAAATGGAGATGAGCACCACCCCCTAGAGTCAGGAACGACTAGCACATATGTGCGAGGGGAGCCTTTATCTTTAGCAAATAGCTGAAATTCTCCAGGCATGATTTTGGGACAGTTTGAGGAAGAAGCTGCTTTAGCTGAAATGATTTGCCTCCCACACCGATTTCCAATCTTGTTTTTGAGAAAAAAAATAATTTTGTTGCCAAATTCAATGGCAAAATTGCTGGGAGCTAGAAGGCTGCATAGAAATGCTTGGAGAATCATTATGGCCCACAGCAGATCAAAGATGGACTACCCCTGATTTAAATTATGAAAGATTTCAAATTGTAAGGTAGGGGGTGTTTTTAGCATAGGATTTCATATGTTTGAATGCAATATTACTTCCTGAGACAGGAAAACAGATGGTGAATATTTTGATTTTGCATTTACTAGCTGTTTTAGGCTCTCTTCTCAGTAGAGCCTTGCAAATTCTATATAGGGTATGTGTCAATTCCATTTATATTTTCCTGAAGTTTTAAAAAACTTTCCTGCTCTCTCCGAGACCAAAATATGTTTCAATTCTCATTTTCCGGCAATGCTAGCTCAAAGTGGAAATTTGACTTAACTCTCAGTTTATGTACCAGTTCTCTATAATAGTCTGCCTTGGGAACGCACCAAGACTTTTTATGTTTGAGACATAAGGACATAAGTGGCATCCCACTCTTTAATGGAAACTTATAACAATTAATTAAATAAAGAACAACTTCTTGCAATATATGAAGGCCAAAGTCTGCAACCTTTGACACAGACTGTCCCACTTTGGTAACGGTTTGATCTTCCTGGTCCTTTGTATGTAGATCAAGTTTCCAATTAGGAATGGCATGATTGTGACTTTGAGATGCCAAGGATCTGATAACGCTTCCTGATCAAAAGGCAACCTGTCCCAAGTTTCTTCCCGTCAATTAACACTGGGTCAAGGGAAGCTAGTCAATCAGTAATCAGGATTGTAGAAACAAAAAGACTAATGTTTTTGTACATGACCTTCCAGTGGAACCTTCTATAGAAAATGATGCTCCTTGAAAATAATTTTTAAAATATTATCTTCTTTATCTAAATTTAAGCTATTTAAGTTCAAACATCTAGGCTATTTAAAGTTCCGTTTTTAAACGGCATCTACCCTATACATCCAGATTTCTTTGGCATAGATTTCAAGATCAACCAGAATCTTTTTAAAATAGTTTATGAACAAGTGTTAATTTACTTCATACTTGTAAATAAAGAGTAATCTTGACAGACCTGCATACTGGGCCCTATCTAGCAAAATGAAATTTAATAGTGAGGAAAGGTCTACATTTGAGCAAGAAGAAAACAAATGCACAGGTACATAGGTGATACCTGGCTCAATACCATAGTAGTAATTGCAAGAGGGATCTTGAAGTCCTAGTGGACAGTCATTTAAATATGAGGCAGCCTTGTGCTGCAATGGCAAAAAAGTCAACACGGTCCTAGGCGGTATTAACAGAGGGAAAGAATCAAAATTACATGAAGTGTTAAAAACATTTTAAAATGCCTTGGTAAGACCACACTTGGAGAATTACATCCCGTTTTGGTCGCCATGACATAAAAGACTCTAGAAAGAATGGACAGAAGAGCAACAAAGATATGTGTGTGGAGGCTGAAACATACAGAAAACAGTTGGAGGAATTGGACATGTCTAGTAGTTTAATGAAAAGAAGGATTAGGGGAGACATGAAAGCAGTGTTCCAATATTTAAGGGGCTGGCACAAGGAAGAGTGGGTTAATCTATTCTCCAAAGCACCTGAAGGCAGGTCAAAAAGCAATGGATGGAAACTAATAAAGGAGAGAAGCAACCTACCGTAGAACTAAGGATATTTTTCTTGATAATTAGATCAATTAATCAGTGGAATGATTTGCCTCCAGAAATTGTGGAAGCTTCAACACTGGAGGTTTTAAAGAAGAGATTGGACTACCATTAGTCTGAAATGGTACAGAGCTTCCTGCTTGACCATGGGATTGGACTAGAAGACCTCTGATGACCCTTCCAATTCTGTTATTTTGACAGGATTTAATTAGCAATTGATTCTAACAAGAAGCAACACTATATTAATATTGCTTATATTATTATTAAATATGTTGCATAATGAATGTCAGCATCCAGTACATCTTTTTATAATATAATATAATATAATATATTATATATATGAATATATGAATACATTTTACTCTATGCATTTAAAGAAAGTCAAAGACAAGGAATTCATAGATGTTCTAGCTGATTGTAGGCTTGGATTTTCATTTGAAAATAGGATTTTTCTAGTAATTGTTTCAGAGCTAAGAACTGAAATTCTTCTAGAATTAGAGTCCTGGAATTCTATTCTATAGAACTCCTTTACCATGAGATTGTTTGAATTAAGTAGTATAACAATGCCACCTAGTCTAAATCTCTGCATTGCACATGAACTCTAGCATAGCCAAGCAACCCTGAAATCAGTGTGTACTATATACACTGTGCCATAACCCATAATATTCTTATAATATCATCACATTAGTAGGTAATTCTGGGATGTATAGATCCAGTACATCTAGAAGAGGATAAGCCTGGGGAAGGAATATCCTAGATCCTAGACTGGAGAAAAATAAGGTGAAATGGGACCACTAAATTTTAAGGACAAATTTCAAGAAAGATATTTCAATTTTTAAATAGTTATTTTAAAGTTGAATAAGTTTTCTTTTTGGCTGAGACCATAAAAAATCCTAACCTATTTTTTTGAAAGTCCACTATAACATTCTTGCCATACCACCTTTGGTGACAACATAATATCATTTTGTCTAATAGATCATAATTTTAACTGCTCCCTCTAAAATATGTGGGAATTTTGATCACCAAAATATTGTCCATCCCTACTTTAGACCATATTTATCTTCATATAGTTTACAAAATCCAAGTACATGACAACATGTCATAAACAAGAGAAGCAACCAGAGGTGGGTTCCTATTGGTTCAGCCTGGTTCGGACCAACCAGTAGTTGTATGCCGGCCTGGGTCGCAGAACTGGCAGTGACCCAGGCTGGCCATGCCCCCAAACATGGGTCCCCGGTCGCCACCATTGCCACCACCATCTTTTTTTTAGTTCTGTGAATGTGCAGAACAATTTCCATTGAACTGCGCATGCACGCGCACGACCGAACCAGCAGTAACACCAGCTAGAACCCACCCCTGGAAACAACAGGTGTGTGGTACCCAAACTTTCTGTGGAAAGGAGATTTTCTGTTTGACCTTGGACATAATAAGATTGAATTTAAAAGGTGTGACCCCTAACTACAGAAGTAGAACTCAGAAAGTCTGTAAAAGAGGCTCTTAATCTCTTATAATGTGTTAATGTGTCATTTGCTTTGAAATCCTGAGCTTTAAGAGGACTGTTAAGAGAGCAAATGGCTCCTATCATTGTCACCTAGGACAGACACCCATGGAAACCTGAACAGGGCACAACTGTGGAAGCTTCAAGGCAACACAGCCTGCTGGAAATGAGAAACCTCACTACAGCTATGAAAATTTCATCAGCTGGCGCTAGGGAAGCAAGAATCTGGAAGTGCAGAGCAGATGGACAGCCTGGATTCTTGGAGTCATTGTCTTTCTGTTTGTTATCTGACTCCAGCACAGAGAGAGGATTCAGAGAATTTATGGAGGGCAAAGTATTGAGGGCTTTCTTGAAATATCTCCAGCTGATGTATGATCCAATGCAGCACTGGCTTTCCAGCAAGAGTATAAATTTCCTACTGTTTCTTCCATTGCACAGTTCCAAGGCCATACAAATAGGATCCTGTTGACAAGATTTTTCTCCCACTTTCCATTGTACATACACCACAACTTTCTACTGGGTTTTGAATCTTCAGGAAAATACATTGAAAAAAAGTGAACTTTATGTGCTATCCAAACAACTTTATGATTCTCTACTTTTGTCTTACAATGTAGAAGATATTCCCCATACTAATATATATAATGCAACACACACACACACACACACACACACATTGTATTAATTTTCTACAATTAATGTTGTAGGAAGTTAACACCCATGTCTCTCCTAGAACCGTGATGGCGAACCTATGCCACATATGCCACAGGTGGCACATGGAGCCATTTGTCAGGGCACGAGAGGCATTGCCCTATCAGCTGGCCAGCCCACATGCCGTAGGGCCGTAGGGCTGTTTTTCACCCTCCGGAGCCTTCAGGGGCCTTCAGGAGGCTTCCCTGAAGGCTCTGGAGGGCAAAAATCAGCCCTATGGACAAACCGGAAGTCATCATTCTCAAATTTCCGGGTCTGTTTTTTGCCTTCCGGAAACTTTAGGGAAGCTCCTGAGGCATCTGGAGGGCCCCCGGAAGGGTGGGGGAGGCTGTTTTCGCACTCCCCAAGCTCCTAGAAAGTCTTTGGAGCCTAGGGAGGGTGAAAAAACAGTGCCAAAAGCGCAAGGGGCTGGTTGCACATGCATGCACGCGCGGGGGCATGCACACATAGCATTATGGATGTGCCATGCCCACGCACGACCCACCCTATGCTCCCCCCACTTTTGGCATGGGAGCCAAAAAAGGTTTGTCATCACTGTCCTAGAAGAATGAAATATTTTGAGGAATATTTAAAAAGGCAGGATAAAATATTTCACCTAAAAAAGAAATAAAAATCTTACGGGAGACAAAAGCTCAGAATCCCAACTCCCCCCCTCCCCAGCAGATATTTTGTGCCCATTGAGAAAGATTGGACCAGCCTATCTACAAAACAAAAGACCTTCATCTCCAGGGTGAAGGAATTAAGACATGACCCTTCATGACACAATAGGATTAACCCACTACCATCTAGCAGCAGCACTCACCACATTGTACAATCTCCTAAGAACACTGCATCCCCCTCCAAACATCAACCAAACTTAGCTCAACCTACAGAGCCAGCTATGACCCCTACAACAACCAACAGAACACATGTTCTTGCACAGGAACAGGAAGTTCAAGTGCAAAGCCCAAGAGAAGGTATAAAAGCCACCCACTCTCAACTCCATGTGGTCAGCTGTCTAGAATCACATGTGCTTGGTAGTTCTGCTTCATCAATAAATTGACTCTTTCCAATCAGCCTCCATTTTTCCCCCCAGTTCCTTTCTTCCGGCTTGGAACTAAACCAGATGGATATTTCTTCCAACAAAGTGTTACAAATATAGTTGTATTGGTGACACTTAGAAAGCCAATGGCTGTTTAGTGTCAGCATTGCTGGTTCAAATCCTGCCTGGGCCATGAAGCTTACTGATTGACATAAAGCCAGTTATATCTCAGCCAAACTTGGCTTGTAGTGCCTGGATTTATATGCTGCAATAAACTACAGCATACTTTCCTTGGGCTTGTCATGACATGTTATGTAAAGTCTCACAATGTGCTATGTCATGTTAAAAGATGATTAAACAAACCATGATTGGTCTAATGCAAAACCATTCAGAATTATAATAGGGGTTGGTGAAATAATTGTATGTTGTTCAAAGAAGAAAGGTCTGGAATAACTAATAATTAAGAGTATTATTTAGAGTATCTAGATCTGTAATGTGATCTAGATTCAAACAGTAATGATGATTATATTGAGAATAAGCCACAGAATTGCTAAGAAAATCTTCAACAAACCTTGATGCCAATCGTGTGTATTGACCTCCCTTTTCTTATTTTATAAATACAACCTTTCAGGTTTTTTTCTACTGCATTTCTTTGTATTTCTCCAATAGATTTCTTTTCTGCATTTGCACCATAATAAATTAGAAAAGTCCTTTATTGTAATATATCTGTTACCATAGAAACTAGCTATACATTGCTTCCAGAACATAAAGCCTGATGTCCTGCAGTTTGTTGTTCTACTAAGTCTTTTGAAAGTACTGAGTTGCAAGTGCCTAAGTCGATATGACGCAGAATTGATAGACACTCAGAGGTGAAATTTTGGGTAATTGATCACATAACAGAAAAAAATGACAGTTCTGTTACTATAAGGGTTGTAGTTTTCTCTCAGCTTTGGAAATGCATATCTAGGTTAGCCTCAAAATTCAATATGTTCACCACAATTACATCTTTTTTTAAAAAAATTGTTCACTAGAAGAAATATAGAAAAGACAAAACATGATAGGGTTCTTGAAAACATTTTATACATTCACCATTATGCTCAGAATAGCACAAAACATAATAGAGGTTATAAAAGACTTGTTGGGGTAATTTACCCTCCCTTCCTATAATTCATTAAAGAGGTGTGAAGTTGTAACAGCAACCAATTCAGAAACACAAGATAATTGTCTGCTGCACAAGCATTTGTCATTGTAAAATTTAACTCCCCTTCTGTTGTTACTTTTTCCAATAATAGCCATGTCTGTACAGTACACTGTCAAAATTAAACAAAACACATTTGCTACCCTAATGTTATTTTAATTGCATCAACTGTGGTTTATTTAATAAGCCACGTGTAACCAAATTATAGCTTAGCATGACATATGAATCCACTTGTTTCTAGCTGCCTGTGTTATTATCTTATATTTACTTTTTATTATAAAGGAATTACAGAACCTTATATTTTTTAATAATCTCTGACATTGTAACTTCTTGAAGCTAAGAACAAATGCCAAATGCTGGGGCCCATCACAGTGGGAACATTTGCACCATTTGTGACAAACTGCAGGTCTAATGCTGATGCCAGGATTTTCAATCAATCAGAATAAAGCAGGAGGGACCTTGAAGGTCTTCTAGTCCAACCCCATTCAAGTGGGAGACCCTATATCAGGAGTGTCAAACTTGCGGCCCTCGCCTGGATGCATCATATGCTGGCCACGCCCATGAGTTCGCCCCTGCCTTATACCATTCCAGACAAGTGGCTGTCCGGTCTCTTCTTAAAAATCTCCAGTGATGAAACACTTTAGAAGCAACTTCTGAAGGCAAGTGGTTCCACGGGTTAATTATTCTCACTATTAACTGTAGTAAATTTGTCCTTAATTCCAGGTTGCTTCTCTTCTTGATTAGTTTCCATCCTTGTTTTTTGTCCCGCCCCTCAAATACTGGAATATTGCTATCATGTCACCCCAGTCCTTCTTTTCTCTAGACTAGCCATATCCAATTCCTGCAACCATTCTTCACATAATTTAGTCTCCAGGACTTTAATCATCTTGTTTTTCTCTTCACTTTTACCAAAGTTTCAACATCTTTTTAGTAACATGGTGACCAAAACTAGATGTACCAGGTGTGGTCTTACTATGGTTTTATAAGGTGTATGGAGGTTCTTGGAGTTTGAGTTAAGAAATACTCCCAAACTGGCACAATTTATTTTCAATAATTCTGCTAATGATTCCTAATTGGCCAGATAGGAATTTGTGATGTTCACAGCCTGGGTTTTTAGAAAAATATATATCTGGGAATAAGTCGCTTTAATTTTAATCAAAAATTACCTGCCTTTTGTGAATATTTTCTTAAACCTTGTAGCATCTTTATACACATCACCAGGGTCTTACACTTTGCTTAACCAGGGTTTATTAACTAAGCTACAATTGAATAAACTCACACAACACCACAGTGACTATACATCCTTATTATATAGGATAATCCTTTTAGAAAGCTAAATCTTTTAGATTTAATTTTGGTTTTTGTAATCTTTTACTATAAAAATGGTATAATAGTCTTTTTAATTCCTGTGAAAAATATGGCAATTAAATTGCCTTTTTACAATAAATTTACATATACTTTTTGATTTTAAATAATTATATTACAATGTGTATTTTTGTTATTTTTCTTGTTTGTAAAGCAAAGGCATAAACGATCTGGATTGGGAGGCCTTATTCACGATCATTCATGCCTTGGTCACTTCCAGTTTGGATGACTCAAACACCCTCTATATGGGGTTGCCTTGAAGACCACCAAGTTATAACTGGTCCAGAATGCAATGAAGTGCAGTGAACCCCTAGGTTTATCCTTGTTACACCCAGTTGTGCAAGCTCTAGTGGCTCCCAGTTTCCTTCTAGATGAAATTCAAGGTCCTGGTTATTGTTTTTAAAGCCCTATGGCACTGGACCAGGCTGTCTGTGGAATCAACTCTTCGTAAGAACATTTACTGTGCTCAGCCTATCTGATCCTACCAGATCAGATAGAGTGAGCACACTTCTTGTTCTCCCCTTAAACATTGCCATCTTATGGGACTTAGGAAGTGTTCTTTTTCCATTCTGCTCCATTCTTTCCCTACCTTTTTAGTCTTCTGAAAAACATTTGAACTGGTTTTTCCCCGCCCCAAGCCCTGGGATAGGGTGAAATTGATAGAGGACTTACTGTAGTGGTGAACTGCATTTGAAGATGTTATGATTGTGCCAGGTTAATATTTGTGGTTTTTATTGTTTAACCTTTGGTTGTAAGCCATCCAGAATTTGGTAAAGTATGTATAACACCATAAGCCAAATAAAAAAAAACATTATAGCTTTGAGCAGAGGTCAAACTCCTCCAAATAATTATCTTTGGTTCACAACAATAGTTGGTAAGTGCTGAATTTGCTTCCTAGCAAAACCAGGGCACTGTTCACCATATTGACAAAAATATGGGCCACAGGAGGTATTCCAGAGGAATGGTATGGCTGCAGTGATATAATATAAGCTGACATGGCAGGTTGCCTGACAAATACAGGGCCTCATTAGTTGGATCATGCACTTAATATCTCAATGCCTTTCGCACTTAGCAGCATACCTATCCAACATTGCACATAGCAGTGGGGGTTGCTGCTGAGGCAGTGCTGGCTTTGTAGGCAATGGAAAGGTAAGGCTTGGCTAGAGGAAACAGGTTGGGCCTACTTGAGGAAAGGAAAGAGATAGTCAAAGAGGAAGACTGTGTCTGAATGTTGCTTTGCTGGATGAAAAAGGGATAAACTTTGCAGAGGAGAAGAGGAAATGACTCAGAAAAAACCTAAAGGATATCTCTGCTCAGCAAGAAGAAAACAGGATTTGGCCAGCTAGTTCTTAATGAAATACGCCTCCTAGCTCAGGGGTATCAAACTTGATTTCATTGAGGGTTGTGTTTGACCTTGGGGGTCCGAGGTGGGTGTAGCCAGGGTGGGTGTGGCCAGCTCGACGTTCTCTTGTCAGGGGTACCTGTGGTGGCCCAAGCGCTCTGCCAGTGAAAACAGGCCCCAGAGCTCTGTTTTTGGCTGCCACGGCCTCCTGCAACCTTCTGCCAATGAAAACAGAGTGCTTCCTGAGCTCCGTTTTTACTGGCAGAGGGTTGCAGGAGGCCGTGGCGACTAAAAACGGAGCTCTGGTGCCCAATTTTGCTGGGGAAGCACTGCGGGCCAGTCCTTCGCTGTTTCCGGGGCAGTCCTGCCGGCCAAATCTAAGTACCCCACAAACCGGATCTGGTCTGGGCCTTGAGTTTGACACCCCTGTCCTAGCTCAAACCAATCTAGATATAGTATATTGTAGAAACAATACTATGAACCTGGTGATAAAACCAAATATCGTTGCTTTCGTTATTAACAAAGGAAATGGGTTTTCTGTAATTCTGTTTTGAAACTGTTTTCACAGTACAATATTTTAATATAATACACTGTATTTAATAGTTTTGGGAGAACTATCCATCTAGGTTCAGTTCCAAGTGGGGAGAAAGACACTGGAATCATGGAGGCTGATTGGAAAGATGATTTATTGGTGGACAGGACCACCTGCCCACCAATTTAAAGTCTTGGTGCAGCTGAATACATGGGTTTGAGAGAGAGGTATTTATATCCCGTCTTGGGCATTGCCCTTGAGCTTCCTGTCCCTGTCCAATGTATTCTATTGGTTGTTGTCAGATTCCCATGTGGAGTCATGTTTGTCTGAATCAAGTTTGGTTGAACCTTGGGCTGATGTAGTATCCCTAGGTGCCATGTGATGAGCTCTGCTGCTAGATGGGTAGACGGCTAATCTTATTATGTCCTGAGGGTGAAGGTTTTTTGTTTTGTAGATAGGCTCTCACCAAAATATCTGGTGGGGAGCTGAGGATGAGTTTCTGTTTCCTTTAAGATATTTTATCTTTTGGGGGAAATATTCTACCTTTTTAATATTTCCTAGAATATTTCATTCTTCTAGGAGAGGGATGGGTGCTAACTTTCTACACTAACATACTTGGGTAGTCAAAAAGTTTGACACTATATTTTGTATCATTATATGGAAAGATTTCTGTGTTGTTGTCTTTGGGCGAATTACTCTTGACAATTTCAATTTGAAATCCCTGGCCTATGGATCCACATTTGTTCCTAACCAGAATGAAGCCAAAATGACAGTATGTTATCTCCCCACAAATTCCATCCTTTTGTATTTATGACACCTTGTTCACAAGTCCAAAAGGGGTATAGTTTGACTATAATGTTACAATGCATATTTCATTAAAAAACAACAACCAACCTCCATGATTTTGCCTTTATAAGCATCTGGGTATGTATTTTGCCAGAAAAGGGTAAGCAACAGGAAGTGGATGGATTCAATTAACAGAGCCACTGGGTGATAGATTTAAAGTGCCATTTTGGGACAGGTCATCCTAGGGATAATCTATGCAGTTGCTAAAAGCTGACCCCAATATGATGGCACATAATCAATATTTTATTTATTTGAAAGTGCAGTAGTGTTATCTTTTAAAGTCACAAGGCCTTTTACAGCAAAACACACACAGTTAAGTTTGTCACCTTCTGCAGCACACTCCCTTCATCATTCATCCAAGGCAGAGTGCCTGCGGGTTTAAGAAATTTACTACTTTAAAATGTTGTATAGCACATCCAAGCATTCATCTAGCTAGGCCAGGTTTTCTTCCAAACAGGAGCACAAGGCATTGCAGCTTCTGGCTCCAGCCTTAGTTGTGTTCAAAAGGAAGATTAGACTAGACTAGACTTCTTTATTGGCTAAGGGTTAGTGGATACACAAGGAATTTGTCTTTGGTGCATATGCTCTCAGCGTACATAAAAAGACAAGATGCATTTGTCAAGAATCATAAAGTACAACAATTATAGTCATAGGGTACAAATAAGCAACCAGGAAACAATATCAATATAAATCTTAAGGATACAAGCAACAAAGTTACAGTCCTGCAGTCATAAGTGGGAGGAGATGGGTGATCAGAACGATGAGGGGACTAATAGAAATAGTAATTGCAGCCTTAGTGAATGGTTTGAAGTGGTGAGGGAATTATTTGTTTAGCAGAGTGAGGGGAAAAACTGTTCTTGTGTCTAGTTGTCTTGGTGTGCAGTACTCTATAGCGTTATTTTGAGGGTAGGAGTTGAAACAATTTATGACCAGGATGCGAGGGGTCTGTAAATATTTTCACGGCCCCCTTTCCATTCCTGGAGAGTTTCCTTCCTAAACGCCGCAGAGAAGCGTCAGGACCACCTCGCGTCCCTCACACCTTTACCCCCTCCCCTGATTTCCCCAAATGCCATGGCAACCCTCCCGACGCCAAAGCAGCCCCCCCTCCCCTCTTCGTTTTCCTCCGGCTCCTTTTTTTTTTGGGGGGGGTGGTGGTGTGATGATGCAATCACGCCGCTACGTGGGGATTCCACCGGATTATCCGGCGTGCCCCGCGGCAAAATGGCGGCCTGAGCTGAGCGGGAGGGTCCGGGCCGAGAGGGGCAGCGGGCGGTGGGTGGGAGGGGGGAAAAAAGCAAAGTTTGCAGGAGATTTGAAATGATTCGTCTCGGGCCGGAGCGACGAAGCAGAGATCCGAACCTCCGGCTCGACTGAGCGGGCAGGAGCAGCCTCCTCATCGCCGAGAGTGAGAGCCACAAAGTTAGACGAACTGCTTGGGTCTCCGCTGCGGGTCGGAGGCGGCTCCTCCTCGCCTCAGGACCCCTGATCCCGTGGAGGTAATAATAATCACCTGTACCCCCTCGGAGCCGCCTACTAATGAACCGCCCGGGTGGGAGTGGAAAGGGGCGGGAACTAAGCGCCGTCTCTCGCCTTCGCCTGCTGGTCCCGAAGACGGTCTGGCTTTGTGGCTTGTAACCGCAAGGTTTGCAGCCGAAGTTCGCCCTCCCAAGCAAGGTACAAAGTCCCGGAGCCGCCTTTCGCTCAAATATAGCCCCGCACGGAGGTTTTGGGGGAGGCGGGAGGAGAGGTGGGGGCAGAGAACTGACGCAGCCCAATCACTGGGGTGGACTTCGTGCAATTCCGCCCACCCGTTCAGACTTGGCGCCAGCCTTTTGGCTCCCGAGTCTTCCCTGCGTGCGAGAGTGGCGGGGCAGGGGTGGTTTCTGTGGGAATTAGGTTGGCTTTGTGAAGAGGCGAGGGCAGTTGGGGTGAGGTACGGTGAGGAGGGCGAGCGGTGTATTGCAATGCAGGCTCAATATTTTATTTATTTATTTCGTCAAGCATGTATTAGATAACGTATATAAGCAGACACATGATTTTGAATGCATGAAATGAATAGGAATAAAAGAGAGCATTAGGACAGGGACGGTAGACACGTTGGTGCGCTTATGTACGCCCCTTAAAAATATGGAGAAGGCTTTTAGAAACCGGTAATGGGTAAGAGAAAGGAGCAAAGGTTATTTTTTAAAAATTTGACTGGAAATCCTGGCATGCTTATCTTAACAATGACATGTTACAGAGGATGTTTTTTTAAACAATTGCACTTTCGTTCTGTCAAACTTCCAAGACGTTTAAAATAGCACCACTGCTTTCTCCATCGTTTATGGGTAGCAGTCCTCAAGGTAGGTTTGGGAAGAAGAAGAGCAACTGATCCACAATCCTTCAGCGAACTTTGTAGCTTAGATTATTTTGAGCTGTGATTTCCCAGGATTAAGATAATAATTAAACTGCATTTGTGGTGTGTAGAAAGACTGCTTACATGCACGCCGCTAGCATACTTCAAACATCTGGGTTAAATATATTTTCATCTCTGGATCCTTTGGGCTCTTTCCAGTTCCATTGTATTTGTGCTATGCAGGGATATGATTTGTTATCTTGCAGTGTGCGCACTGTGCAAACTCAAGAACTGGAGTAACTTTCTGGTGAATGAACTGATCATACAATCGAGTTTATTCAATAAAATCTGATTCATTTAAACATTAGTTCTGAGTACATAGGTTTTGTCTCACCAAAAATAAAATTGTTTATTCCCTTTTATGAAGTAAAAGAAAGGAAATGGACATAGAATAAAAGCTGTATTTGCCCAACATGTCTATTCATGGGTTACAGTGCTTATATTTTCTAGGTTTACACTATGCATTGAAATGCAAACCAGATAGTTACATTTTAGTCTAGTGTGTCATTGCCAGTTTATATTCAGAGTGTCATGTTCAATAAATCAGAGCTTACTTCATTAATATGAATTAGCATTGCAATAGCACTTGTACACAGCTTCATATGATTTACAACACTCTAAGCCCATGATGGCAAACCTACGGCACGCGTGCCACAGGTGCCAAGCACAGCGGGCACACCAACCATTGCCCCAGCCCAGTTCGACTATGCATGCTTGTGTGCCTCCCTCTAGCCAGCTAGTCTTTGGGTCTGCCGCACCTGTAAGGGGGCGCACAGTGCATGCAGGGGATACCTATCCACATTTGTGGGGGATGGGGCGCATATGCGGGAGTTGCATTGCATTTTGGGGCCTCACGCAGCGCCCACATGCCCTGTTTTGGCTTCCATGTTTGTGCAGGAGGCTTTCCAGGCCCAAAAGTGAAAACTGGACTTTCAGAGCCAAGATAAGGTACAATTAATAAAGGTACATATTAAGGTAAGAGTTGAAGAAAATACGACTATATAAACATTCAGAAAGGAGTTTTATATAAAACTTATGCTAGTTTTATTTTAATTATTTTTGAAAAAACCTACTTTTTCTTATAAACACATAAAGGAATTTCATATCCTTTCTATTTTCAAAGAAATGCCACTTAATGAGCAAATTGTCACCTGGAACTGAGTTAACATATTCCGAATAATCTGAAGAGGGAATAAATCAGAACCAGTCTATCCTTTGCCAAGATTAAAAAACACAAATAGTTGGGGATATTACAGAATCTCCTCTCGGCCAAGATGCCAGCAATAGATATGGTTCTCCAAATCTAGAACAGATGCATCTAAATTGTAGAAAATGAGAAAGTGCCTTTCTGCTTTTCTGCTTGTGCATGTAATATACAATGGCTCTAATAATCTGAAGCAACTCCATGTTTATAAATTGCATAGTATTTGGAGATGAACTGCAGTGCAATGTGGATTGGGAATACGAATAAGGGATTTGTAAAGATAGGGCATAGATTTATTTCTGAGGTAGAATTAAGGGATCAGTTCCTTAAACAGAAATATAATCTATTTCCAAAGACAACACCAGGAGTTTAATCCTGATGTTGATGAATTGAAAAACAATGATGTTTTATATCGTTTCATCTGAAAGTCACAGTGTGAGTTAAAAATTAATTTTAGCTGTTTTGGCCATGAGAAACTAAATCTATAGAGGCCAATTTATTTCAGGCCAAATGAAATGTTACAAAACCATTGCTACTTTGTAAGTTTCCAGATTGAACAAAATAGGAAAAAAGCTGGACAAAAGAGGGAAAAATGTAATCTGTATAAAAGCCATATCTATACTAGAGTACATTGTCCGATCAAATCATTTTCTCTCTCTTTTCTTTCCCTTTGTTTCCTCAACTATTTTTTAATGAAGAGATACAGCAACTCAGCAACTTGCATCATTTTGGAAAATTCATGTGGCTTTATGAAGTGTGAATTGCTAGATTTTAGCACCCATTAATTATATATTATAATATGGGTGTCTGGAATAGGGAGATGCTTGATTCTTCATGTATCAGATACTATGACTGATATATAGAACTTATATAGCAAAGATTATGAATATAATTATTTGGAATTAATGTAATCCAAACAAAAAGATGAAATTGTGAATGCTGTCTTAACCAATATGTTGTGAATAAAATAGCTGGCAAGGGAAGTTGTTGATTTAAGATATGAAAGGGGAAAAAGTCATGAGGTTTAACTGATAGGCAAAAAAGTCTAATCTCGGTTTCACTACTGAGAGGAAAGTGAGAAAGGCTTATGTAGAGCTGTGGTTTTCAATACTGCATATTTATTTATCTTTTGAGAGAGATAAACTGATAATACGGGCACATGAAAGATGCACATTTCATGATAGTAAAGTAATCTTAGATGTCGATATTGTGTAAATGTGGTGTACGTCTAAGTTTTGTGTGTGTTTTTTACACATTTGTTAATAAAAAAATTAAAAAAAGATGTGGTGATTGAGATGTTGTTCATGTTCAGTTGGATGTTATTTCTGCTTTGTTTGAAAATAGTTCATGTAATCCAAATTAACTTCTTAATTTGAATATTTTATATGGTTCTGTGTGAGAGCCAGTTTAGTGTAACAGTTAAGGTATCAGGCCAGAAACTGAGAGACTGTGAGTCCCAGTGCCACCTTAGCTGGTTGACTTTGTGCCAGTCCTTGTCTCTTAGCCCTAGGAAGTAGGCAATGACAAACAACCTGCCAAGAAAACTTTGAGAATTCCCTAGGTAATGGAGTATTTGGTGTTCTCTGAACTTGGTTATTTGCTGCCGAATGTTGTGTTACCAGAGTAAGTAGCATCTTCAGTATAGAAGAGGTGGGGTATGCTCTCTGTTTATATAAAGTAGCTTAGCTTGCCCTGTCAGTGTTGAAGAGGGTTTTTTCCTCTTGGTCGTTCCTTGATTAGGATATTCTTTACTGGATCTTTGTCTGGAATTCTGGTATTCAACTCTGCTTATCTGGGAGTTGATTGTTGGTGAGGAGGTGTTCATTTGTTTCCTTTTAAAACTTTTTAAGATTTCTTTTGAATGGTGTATAAATGTTGTTTATTTCTATGTGCCTGTTGCTGGCTCATTTGTCTGAGTGCCAAGCTTATAGGATTTCCCTAGTGTTCTTGGATTTTACTTGCTCTAGATGCTTAGTTTCCCAGTTGTAACTCTAGTTGAGTCTGTCCATGTGTTGTAAGATTATGGGGTGTTTTATTATGTTTTCTGACTACTAGTAGCTGTTCATAGTTGCTCTCTGCTAGTCTTCTGCCTGTTTGTCCTGCACCGTGGCTGTTACAGCCATTACGCTATATATTGTAGATGATCCCTGTTTTTTCTTTTTCGGCTCATGAGTCTTCTGGTTTATTTAAAATGCTTGTTTGAGGGTTTCAGTTATTTTTTTTTAATAAATCGATATATTCAAATGAACAGAATACTGAAAACAGAATCATTGGAATTTTTCCCAAGTGTCCTTTAATATGACCCAATAAATGAACACTATAAATTATATTTTGTTTTGTTATTTATTATTTTACATACTCATAATTTTGTCCAAGCCTTTTATGTTCAATTTGAGATCACAATTTTTGACTATGGCAATTGACAGTATTTCTGTTGGAACTGGAAAAAATCACATGCATGACATCTCTATTTTTTCTACCACTTTTTTGTTATGTTTTATTTTTTTAAAAGTTACAACCTATTGCATAAAAAATTCTAAATTTTATCTTTTATTGGAGTGGCCAAGTTTCACAATACAGCAGTGGTCCCCAACCTTTTTATCGCCGCGGACCAGTCAGCCTTTGATAATTTTACCATGGCCCGCTGAGCGCGCGCAGGGGTGGGGGGTGTCTCTTCCCTGGAGCCTTTGCGCACGGCCCAGGAGCTTTTGCGCTTTTGGGATAAATTGTTAATACACTGCCTAGGTCTGTAACAAGGAAGGCACTTTCTAAGGTAGCTAGAGGAAGTCCTACCGTGTCCTGACAGGTTATTCTCAAGTCTGCATTCTCTGATATGCCCCTGTTCTCAGGGTGTTCGCCTGCTTAAATCTGTGGACAATCTACCATTATAACTTTCAGGCAGGCCTTCCATAAAAATAACATAGAGGTTAGTCTTTCTTCATCTTTTTTATGTCTATTAAAACACTTATCAGGATCTAAAGCAGGGGTGTCAAACTCGATATCATTGAGGACCGTATCAGGATTGTGTTTGACCCTGTGGTGACATCACTCGTGTTGTGGCCCGAGTGCTCTGCCAGCGAAAATCGCATTCACACACACACAACCACGACTTTCATAATCCGGAGCAGCCCCATTGGCGGCAGCAGCAGCAGCAGCCGTCACCGCCACCTCCCTGGTCTCACACGTCCGCCCGGAGATTTGTGATTTTTGTGATTTTATTAATATTTGTAGGCCGCCCTTTTCCCTGAGGGGACTCAGGGTGGCTCACATAAAATCGGGGAGGGGAATACAGACATTAAGATAAGACATATAATAAAATAGTAGACAACATACATTCATCATTCGGGAGGGGAACTATCCTTGTCCCCAGGCCTGACGGGCGAGCCAGTTCTTCAAGGCTGTGCGGAAGGCCTGGACGGTGGCGAGGGTGCGAATCTCTACGGGGAGCTCGTTCCAAAGGGTCGGGGCTACTACTGAGAAGGCCCTCCTCCTTGTAGTTGCCAGCCGACACTGGCTGGCCGATGGTATACGGAGGAGGCCTAATCTATGTGATCTTATTGGTCGCAGGGATGTAATTGGCAGAAGGCGGTCTCTCAAGTATCCAGATCCACTGCCATGTAGGGCTTTATGGGTGACTAATAGCACCTTGAAGCGCATCCGGAGATCGACAGGTAGCCAGCGCAGCTCGCGGAGGATAGGTGTTATGCGGGTGAACCGAGGTGCACCCACAATCACTCGCGCGGCTGCATTCTGTACTAGCTGAAGTCGCCGGATGCTCTTCAAGGGCAGCCCCATGTAGAGCACGTTGCAGTATTCCAGCCTAGAGGTCACAAGGGCCCGGGTGACTGTTGTGAGAGCCTCCCGATTCAGGTAGGGTCGCAACTGGCGCACCAGGCGAACCTGGGCAAATGCCCCCCTGGTCACAGCCATTAAATGGTGGTCAAACGATAGCTGTGAATCCAGGAGGACTCCCAAGTTGCGAACCCTCTCTGAGGGGTGTAAAATTTGACCCCCCAGCCTGAGTGATGGAATATTGGTCGAATCTCTGGGAGGGAAACACAACAGCCACTCGGTCTTTTCTGGGTTGAGCACGAGCTTGTTAACCCTCATCCAGTCCATAACAGCTTCGAGGCCGTGGTTCATCACGTCTGCCGCTTCATTGAGTTGGCACGGGGCGGACAGATACAGTTGAGTATCGTCCGCATATTGATGGTATCTAATCCCGTGCCTGCGAATGATCTCACCCAGCGGTTTCATGTAGATGTTAAATAGTAGGGGGGATAAGACCGAGCCCTGAGGCACCCCATAAGTTAGGGGCCTAGGGGACGATCTCTGCCCCCCCACTAACACCGACTGCGACCTGTCCGAGAGGTAGGAGGAGAACCACCGCAACACGGCGCCTCCCACTCCCACCTCCCGCAGTCGTCGCAGAAGGATACCATGGTCGATGGTATCGAAAGCCGCTGAGAGGTCGAGGAGAACCAGGATGGAGGAATGTCCTCCATCTCTGGCCCTCCAGAGATCATCGGTCAATGCGACCAAAGCGGTTTCTGTGCTGTAACCGGGTCTGAAGCCTGACTGGAAGGGGTCTAGATAGTTTGCTTCCTCCAAGGACCGCTGGAGCTGGAAGGCCACCACCTTCTCAACAACCTTCCCCAAAAAGGGGAGGTTGGAGACTGGACGATAATTATTAAGGATAGCTGGATCCAAAGATGGCTTCTTCAGGAGGGGTCTCACCACCGCCGCTTTCAGTGCGGCGGGGAAGTTCCCCTCCCGAAGTGAGGCGGTGACAACCGCCTGGATCCAGCCTCGTGTCACCTCACTGCAGTTAGAAACTAACCATGAGGGACACGGATCCAGTACACAGGTGGAGGTACTTACAGCCCTCATGGCCTTGTCCACATCCCCGGGGGTAACGTCTTGAAACTCAACCCAGAGTTGTTCAAATTGATCCTCCTGTGCCTCGGCTGGAGCTGCAGGGGTGGAGTCCAAGTCCGACCGAAACCGAGCAATTTTGTCCGCTAAGAATTGGGCATACTCTTCGGCTCTGCCCTGCAAGGGTTCCCCCGCTTCCCTTTTGTTCAGTAGGGAGCGGGTTATCCTAAACAGGGCGGCCGGGCGGGACTCAGCGGACGCAACCAAGGTGGCTATATGGGATCTTTTTGCAGCCCTAAGTGCCCTGGTGTATTCCTTGGTGCAGGTGGTTACCATTGCTCGGTTCGCTTCGGACTTATCGGACCTCCAACGGTGCTCTAGGCATCTCCTCCGGCGCTTCATCTCCCGGAGTTCCTCGGTGAACCAAGGAGGTCTCCGGGATCCGCCGCCTCGGAGGGGCCGCAGTGGCGCAATCCGGTCGAGGGTCTCCGATGCTGCCGAGTGCCACGCAGCAACCAGAGTCTCCACCGGACTGTGGGCGAAAGTGTCAGGAATAACCCCAAGCTCTGTCTGGAACCTTGACGGTTCCATAAGACGCCTGGGGCGGAACCACCTGGTCGGTTCCTCCTCCCTACAGTGGGGGTTTGGTCTCCGAAAGTCGAGCCTCAGTAGGCAGTGGTCTGACCACGACAGGGGTATGATGTCGTTCCCCCTCAGACCAAGATCACAAATCCACTGCTCCGAGAGAAATACAAGGTCAAGCATGTGTCCCGCCGAATGGGTTGGGCCTCGAATTACTTGGGTCAAGCCCATGGCTGTCATGGAAGCCATGAACTCCTGCGCCCCCTCCGAGTTTTCACCGAGCGACGGCAAATTAAAGTCCCCCAGGACCATCAACCTAGGGAACTCAACTGCCAGCTCGGCTACCGACTCGAGGAGCGAGGGGAGGGCTGCTGCAACGCTGTTGGGAGGCAGGTACGTTAACAGCAGACCCACTTGACCCTTGAGGTCCAACTTTAACAGCAAAGACTCACACCCGACAATCTCCGGAGCAGGGACCCTACGAGGAACTAACGACTCTCGGATAACAGCGGCCACACCCCCACCCCTTCCCTGGGCTCTCGGCTGATGTAGCACCTGAAATCCTTCTGGGCACAGTTCTACAAGGGGGACTCCTCCCTCTGGGCCCAGCCAGGTCTCAGTAATACATGCCAGGTCTGCCCTCTCGTCTAAAATTAAGTCCCGGACGAGAGGAGCTTTATGTACAACAGACCTGGCATTTAGCGACAACAGCCTGAGACCAGGGTCCTGACTGCTTACGCCATCTGGTCTCGGAGTGGGACCAGTGAGAACAGTGAGATCACGACATGACGCGGGGCGCTGACAGGGGAGGCCGGGTTGGTGGTGGTGGTGGTGGTTCGGGGAACAGCCTCTGCGGGAGACAAAAACGGCGGCCGCAGACGAGCGAGGGGAAAGCCCGGCGCCGGCGAGAGCTCGCGGGGAAGAGGGGGGGAGGAAACAACCACCTGGGCTTCTCACATTCCTCGCAGCGAAACCTCGCGACGGCACACGCCCACCAACCGCCTCTGAGAGAGGCTCAGTCCGGTGGCCCCGCTCCGCACACCGTCCCAGGCACGCGCCCGGCCACCCCAGCCACCAATTTGCGTGCGCTGCTCAGCAACCGAACGCCCGGCCTTAATTCATGCCCCTTTAGCTTACCTCCCCTCCCTCGCCGACCAGCCAGAATACAGCTCCCGCCCCAAAAGCTAACGTCCATTGGCTACCCCTGCCCTTGTCCTTCTTCGGTTGGCTTATCCATCCCATCCGCCCGCCTACCGAAGCTTCCTCGCGCAACTGGAAGGGAACTGAACCGACACCCCTCCTTCATCCCACTTTACTTACTGATTGGACGACGTTGTCCCGTAGGCCTAGCGACTTTCTCTTAGGCCCCCGGCCGCTGCAGCGATCATGGCCCCCGACCGCTGCGCGGCCCGGTGCCAGGTACTCCACGGCCCGGCACCGGTCCGCGGACCGGGGGTTGGGGACCACTGCAATACAGGATTTACACATTGGCACTTAATATTGCTCATTTCCTCATTTTACAAGGACTGTTGCATTCTATTGAAATGCTTATCCTTTTGTTTTATGCTTTGTATTTCTGTAGGAATGTGTAGTTACAAATTCAGAGCCCAAATTTGCTTCTTCTCTTTAAGCAGAACTTGACATGCCTTGATCTCCATAGTTAACAAGAGTAAGCAATGACAGTTTTCTAATAGATCATTTTTAAAGAGGCTGATGTGGTCTCCTAATAAAGCAACTCAAATAAGAAATCTGTATAGAGCATAGATCTAATTTGCCTTTTTCCTTTCTTCCTCTGGAAAGAAAGAGATCACTACAGTGCTTTGTATTTTAACTTTACAAAGGATTTTTTCCATCGTAGAAAAATTGAGAATACTTATAAAATTGAGCTACAAACAGGTCATCTATAAAGAAATTAACTATAGAAATGTATTGCAACTTGCCAAGTAGGAGGAAATAATATTTTAAAGCAGTTTTCTTTTAACCCCTTTAATCATGAATGGCACTATAAAAAAAATCTATCCTCCATTATTATGCCGCCTCTGTAATTAATATATATATATATATATATATATATATATATATATATATATATATACACACACACACACACACACACACACACACACACACACACACACATATATATATATAATTTATATATATATATAATTTATATATATGAAATACTTTACAAGCAAAGAAGTAGAGGACAACTTTGAGTGATTATAATTGTTTAATGGTGCAAAGATATTAAAAGATAAGCTACTTGGTTGACATAAAATTCTGCTAGTTGCAGAGATGCTATTTCAGGGTGTTGGGAAATAGAGATTAGATGCCCCAAGAGCCTCTTGTTTAATGTGTTTCCTCTTGAGGTGGTGGTAAGATTTAGAGAGATTTCTCAACTGAGGCCTTTGGTCTAGATAGGTTCTTTAGGAAGTCCCATGAACCTTAGGTTTTTTTTCCTGACTGAAATGAATTTTGCTGTCATATTGTTCATTCTGATTGATATTGCTTTCACTAAACCAAATGAATATTGTAAAACACACACACACCCTTTTTGAGTTGAAGCTGCCACTGTCAAAAACCTGTGGGGATGGATTGAGGTGGTAAATTCACTCTTCAGAGGCAAAACGATTTTACATCCATTGAGTAAAGCAATCATGTTCCTCATCTTTAAGAAGCCATCAAGCTCATTTCTCTACTTGGAGGCTATCCAGGTTCAAGCAATAAGGAAATTCTTTTACTTACACCCAAAGCACAGAAGCATGTGGAATTTGATCTTTCCATCCATCTCTCCACATCACAGGCTTGAGTGAACTTTACTTGGCATTTATCTTGAAACTGGCTGTCTTGGGGGCTGAAAAAGTCAGGAGTGTAATAGTTTGACACAATCCCTCTTTGTCTAATTTATACTAAAATAAATGCCCTAATTATGATTTGAAGGCTGTTAGATTTCTACTGTGGAGATGTTGCGGGGCCATTGGGACAAAAGAAGATAATAAAGAAGGAACTTTGGTAAGTATATAATTGAATAAAATAAGCATTAAAGTAGAAGGAAAAATGAAGCTGGTGGTGCAGCTATCCACAATTGCTGTTTTGAATCAGAAAATGTTCAACGTTTGTAGAAAGGTTGCAACCATTTTGTTGCATGATGAGTTTGAGGACCTGAAGGATGTATATTCTTGTTTTGTAACAAATGCATAATTTTTTTAAAAAAATATTCTTTTAGGCTTTTAAAATAATGAACAAAAATATGGAAAAAACATCAAAACACATAAAAAGCATGATGGTTTTATATGTATATATATTAGAAACATATGTACTTGTATAATAATTCAATTAGAAAATTACATATAGAATTTTAACTTTATTTTGAAATAATATTAATATACCTTTCTTTTTTATGGTATTTTTTACTTTTTACTCTTTATTTTCTTGCCAAAGAACTGTTTTATTTCATCACGGTTATGGACATCTCAGGACGTATTTATGCAGTGAATTCAGGGTGAAATCACAACTTGAAGCAGGGATAGGTAATATACTTCACCATTTTTCTACAGCCACCAAAACCTGGATGGTGGATATGGGAAATTGAGCCAAAAAAGAATGTTCTAGAAATGCATCTACAATCTACGTTTCTTTTTTAATCATTCTGAAATTCCTGGATTTTCAAAGGCAGCTGGAGAGCATTTGATTATGCATGTGTATGAATGTGGAAAGGTAGTGAATTTGTAGAAACTTACTTTGCCTTGCATTTGCTTACCTGGGTCAAAGGAACACAACTAATTTTGTTCTTTAGTAACCCAGTTGCAATAGGTATAAATAGTTCTTTTTTAAAAGATTTGGCTTGTGTTTCTGCAACATCACAGTATAATAGTTAGTTAAATGATGTATACCTAAGTTCTATTAGACAGTTTTAGATTTTTAATGAGAACTGATTAAAAGCTCTGGTTTCCTTATTTTATCAAAAGGTAATCCAAAAAAATAATCCAGGATACTTCCAAATCTGTTTTTTAAAACAATTGAATGGGAGATTAGTGGTTTTATATTAATGAATCTAGAGTACCAAATATTGGAAGAATTCTTTTTTTTTTTAATGTGTTGGTTTATTCCAAAATCAATTTTTGATATTTAAAGAGTTTTTGCTACTTTGGGGTACAGGAATGTCTTGTGTGAATGTTTTCATAAATAGTCATACATTTCTTTTATGCAGTACTTTAATTTTGTCTTGCTAAGCAAGGATAATTCTCTGTCTCATTAACAGTTGAATTTATAACCTGCTGACCAACCACGCTCAACATGTAGTCCTTAATGGAATTGCAACTACATGAAGGTATACAGCAAGGCTCTGCTTTGGCCCAATACTTTTCAGTATCTTTATAAATTACTTAGAAGAGGGGATAAATGGGAAACGCATTGAATTTGCAGATGACTTGAAGCTGACAGAAATAGACAACACTCCGGAAGAAAGGCTTTAGGTACAGAAGGATCTTGACAGTTGAACACTGGCTCTATCTAACAAAATGAAATTCACTGGTGAAAAAAGTAAGGTTCTACATTTAGGCAAGAAAAAACAAATGCCCTTTACAGTATAGGTGGTACCTTGCTCAATAGTAGTGAGAGGGATCGTGGAGTCCTAGTGGACAATCATTTAAATATAAGCCAGCAGCAGTCAAAAAAGCCAATGCCGTCCTAGGCTTCGTTAACAGAGGGATAGAATCAAGGTCACATGAAGTGTTAATATCACTTTATAATGCTTTGGTAAGGCCACATTTGAAATACTACATAGTTTTGGTCACCACGATATAAAAAAGATGTTTAGACTCTAGAAAGAGTACAGATAAGAGCAACAAAGATGATTAGGAAACTGCAGGCTAAAGCATGTGAAGAAGGGTTGCAGGAATTGGGTATGTCCAATTTAATGAAAAGGACTACTAGGGGTGACATGAAAGCAGTGTTCCAATATCAACAGGGATTGCTGCAAAGAAGAAGGGGGTCAAACTATTCTCCAAAGCAACTGAAAGTATAAGAAGAAACAATGGAATGAAACCAATTAATGAGAGGAACAACCTAGAATTAAGGCTAAATTTTCTGAGTTAATCAGTGGAATAACTTGTCTGCAGAATTTGTAGGTGCGCCAACACTGGAGGTTTTTAAGAAGAGATTGGGCAATAGTTTGTCTGAAATGGTATAGGATTTTGTGCCTGAGCAGCGGGTTGAACTAGAAGACCTCCAAAGTCCCTTTTAACTCTGTTATTCTGTTATTCTAGTATTCTTTCATTGTACCTATTCTAATGCAAGTTTCCTAATTCCTTGTTTTCTGTAAAAGGTATCTTTTTCTATCTTGCATTTTAACATTTTATGTTTATTTCATTTTTTGTGTGTAAAAATCAAGTGAAGTTTTACTTTTAAAAAGAAATATTTACAAACATGTAAAATACACACACACAAAACTTAGACGTACACCACATTTACACAATACAATACGAACAGGAGCTTCCTGTTCTTTCTAATAGCAATTGCCAATCGATATCGCTCACCTTATATTGTTTCCCCTTCTACTGTATTTCATTTGCATTTCACCATTCTTAACCCTTTTTCCTTACTCTTCTGTCTGCTATATTGGCTCTAGTAAATTTTCTTGGTAAAATATTCATTTTGACTGTGGCTATACGTCCCATTAGTGATAGCTGAATATTTTTCCAGTTTTATTCTTAAAGGCTTAAAGTTAACTCCATGTCTGATCCAGAGTGAGAATTTGTATTTTTAAAAATGTTAATATAAAGATTATAAATTGGGTTCTATGTGTACACACACACACATGTTCACAATCACTTATTTTCATTGACATATATTTAGGATATGTAATATCCTAAATATATTTTGCAAATGGTTCTTTTAAATTAGACTGAAGAAGAATGACCAGAGTGTAGGAAGATGCTTAATAATTAAATATTTGTTTGTTTTAGTTTAGTCTAGCTTTACCATTAAAAAATGAGAAAGCACTTGGGAAAACCAAATTAAAATGAACTTTGTTAGGAATTGTTTATATACCGAAACAGAGTTAATCCTTTTCTGTAGGGTATAAAAATTTGTTTAAGTACCTAATTTTCAGGCCTCATTAAGTGTCTTTTAAGTGGAAAAGTGGAATAAATATTTGCAATAAATACATTCCTCTGAATTGGCTTAAGTAGGTGACATCAAAGAGAAGTTTGTTGAAAGGGTAGAGAACCAATCATTGTCTTGGGGAATGACCTTTAACTACAGTACTTCATTTAGGTATTAGATTACAACTTTGTTTTGGTTTAAATGAGATGGTAAGTTAAGACACTGTTAATTGTTACTTTAAACAAATTGATATTAATTTTCAGAATTTTGTCTCTAGCAAAGATATTTTTATCATGTAATAGAATAGAATAGAATAGAATAGAATTCTTTATAGGCCAAGTGTGATTGAACACACAAGGAATTTGTCTTTGGTGCATATGCTCTCAGTGTACTTAAAAAGACATAAAAAATATATTCGTCAAGAATCATAAGGTACAACACTTAATGATAGTCATAGAATACTAAATAGCATTTACCACTATTTGCTCCTGAAATTGCATTGAATATATTTGTTTTGTATGTTCCTCCAGTTGTTGCTTTAACATTTTCAGTTATCAACAGCATTAGAACATAACATATCATTAGTTATAGTTACTATAACTAACTTGATGTTTCCAATAGAAGAAAATATATGATGCTCAGAGTTGAACTGTGGAGTCTTTTGTGCTCTCTAGATTGACGATGTTTCATTACCCAACTAGATAACATCAGTGCTAGTGAGTGTGAGGTTTACTTTATGTTTATGTACAGCAGCTTGCCCCATGTGCTTTAATACAGCGTTCCCAACCTTTCCACTCTGGTGGCCCAGAGTGGAGGGAGGGGCGAAACAGAAGATAGTTTTGTGGGAGGGGCAGGCACGTGCATATATGCACACGAACACCCATTGCGAGAGCGAGGGGGTTGCAAGCACTCATGCAAGTGGGGCCATGAGCGCTCGCAAAGCACCAGCCAGCTACCCATTTGGTCCGATGGCTGCGACCCACAGGTTGGGGACCCCTGCTTTAATATGTTCCTGAAAATGAACACTATCAAAATGTATTTTGTTTTGTTATTTATTAATTACTTCCGCTGATCATATTTATTTCAACCCTTTATGCTAAATGCTATCAATTTGAGATCACAATTTTTGACACTGCAATTGATAATTTGAGAGTATTTTAAAGGGTTATGGAATAAATGCCTAACATCTCTATTGTTCTATTTCTTTTCTTTATTTTTATTTTTTTAAGCTTTAAAATATTGTTCACAACACGCTAAATTGCCTCTTTTGTTAAAAAAAGGGGGATAAATGTGCTTTCTGTTATTTTCCTTTTTCTTTTATGGTACAGTTTAAAGTGAGATATTGTGACTGTCTTAATTTCTTTGATATCTTGATCTATGAATTGTCCTGTATCTGAAACACCATAAACTAAACTACTGAACTATTTAAACTCCATCTTAGTTTGAAGTGCCCATTTTCAAGTGATTTCAGTCTGCTTTATCTTAGGACATGCATATCATATCATTCTGGAAAATGGTTTAATGGGTTTTGAAAGTGAATCCTCTGAGACTTTCTTGACAGAAGATGCCAGTGAGACAATTTTATTTTGCAGCAACACCGGCACTGGCACTATTGAAACTGTTTCCAGTTCAGAAAATTTACTTTTGGAAACCATCAGACATCTTCCTGGAACAGTGTGGTTGAAATAAATTTTGGCATGATTTAGATGGGAACAGAAGGTTCTGAAATTATTCAGAACAGTTTGTTCCTGGATTGATGAATTTTTCACATCTCTAAATAAATCTAATACTTCATATATAAAAATCTGTGTCATAATTATTGAGATTTGAAAAGATTTACTTTAGCTTTAGCAGTTTTTCAGTAGTTGTAACCCTCTATAATCATACCTGAACAAAATTTAGGAATGACCCTTGGTTTCATATAACCCAGTGACGTGCAGTCAGGGGAGGCATGGGAGGCAGAGCCTCACCACTGTCATCATGAAAAGAAAAAAAATTAAAAGGAAAAAGGCTGAGGTAGTTGCTGCCAGAGTCACAGTGGATGACTCTGCTTAGTGCTTAACTGTTTAAAAAAGCCTCTAAAAAAGTGCCCTCTACAGGAGGAGGCGGGAGAACCACGTGCCTCATTTAGTCTGGCTTTATGATCACTCGAGCAGAGTTAAGCAAGGGTTAAAAGCCGAAAAATTCCTTATGTAGATGAGGCACGTGGTCCTCTTGCCTCCTCCTGTAGAGGGCGTTTTTTAGAGGCTTTTTTAAACAGTTAAGCAGAGTCATCCATTGGGGACTCTGGCAGCAGCTAACCCAGCCTGACCTCAGCAGCTCTTGCCTTTTTCCTTTTATATTTTTACATTTTCATCATGGCAGACAAGAGTAGAGTTGAAATCCTCTGTGATTGTGAACCGCTGGGAAAGGTATGTGGGTCGGAGGGAGGGGGAGGAATTCAAAATTAATGTAATTTGTAAGTAATTTGTGTGTGTGTGTGTGTGTGCTTTTCTTCACTTGGAAGGGGGTATGAGAGGCAGGGAGGGCATCCCTCCAGTTTTTTTTCTCTGTGTTGGCGAAGCCCGCCAGCAGAGGCGGGTCTTTTACCCGCCTCTGCTGGCGGGCTGGCACTTTCTTTCTAGAAAGCGGCTTTTGGCTGCCCTGGCACTATTTCCGAACTCAGACCGCCTCCTTCTCCTGTCCTAGATGTATACTGTGTAACCTTCTCGCCCGGTGGGACTTGTGGGGGAAACCAGGTCAGTGATCGGAAGGCGACCAAGCAGGAAGCGTTGGCAGCCCGTAAAAAGCAAGGCACGGTCACCTTCCAATCGCTGACCTGGTTTCCCCCCAAGTCTCACCGGGCGAGAAGTTTACACAGTATACATCTAGGACAGGAGAAGAAGACGGTCTGGGTTCGGGGCTGCAAATTGAGGTCCGGCTCCTCTCGCATCCTGCCCCCGTTGAACACGGTACCTTCCAGCCATCCCCGGGGCTGCTGTTGCAGGTGGTGCAGCCGGCCGGCAAACAGAAGCCCGGGCGCTGCCTGTTGCGGATGTCCCGCGGAGTCGGGGGGCCAGCTGTCGTTGCCCACCGCCTGAGCTCAGTGGTCCTTCTCGCCTCGCGGGAAGAGCGCTGGAACCGAGCCATGAGTTGAAAGCCCAAGAGGCTGCTTATCAGGCCGGCCGTCCTCCCTCCAGGTGGGAAGCAAAAGCTAGGCGCGGTGGGACGCTCCAACGGCAGAGCCGCCAACCGGCCACCGTTCTGCAGAGGAGCCGGAGAGAAGGGCCGGGCTTGGAACAGGTGCAGCCACAGGACGCCTCAATGTCGGACATAGCAGCGGGGCAGCCAAAAGCCGCTTTCTTTCTTTTTGCCTCACCAGCCATAAACCTCACCGTACGTCACTGATATAACCTTTCCCTTAGTGCAAAGAAAAAAGATTAAATGCTTTCATTTGTTCATTTTATCTCACAAACAAGTATAGACAAAAAGTGGATGTCAACAAATTCTTAGCATTAGTACAGCCTTATATCAGATAACCCTTTTAAATATCTTGGAATAAGTATTCAAAGAAAAAAGAATTCAGTAATATAAATATTTAAACAGTTTATCTCATTTTATTATTGATAGAAATAGATGGTAAAATTCCACTGAATTTATTAGGGAAAAATATATTCAAAATGAATTTCCATTTTAATACTTTAGAGATATTTCAAGGAATTAAGAAATTGTTAAGAAGGTTTTTATCTGAAGGGCAATGCCACGGACTTTATCTAAATGATAATTATCAAAAATGACGAGTGTTTTAACTTTCCTGACTTTCACCTTTATCATGGAACATGTATATCAAAGTGTCAAACTTGTGTCATCATGCTGTTGTCATGTGACATATATCACAATTTTCCCACTTCGCTAAACCAGGGGTGGGCCTGATTAGCGCATGATGCATCCAGCCTGCAGCCAGCAAGTTTCACACCCCTGATGTATATCGACTTCTATTTCTCCATGGGATTCTGGTAATAAAGTCCAAAAACCATTAAGGGCATAATTCAAAGTTATTACATCTTCATTAGATCCTTCTTACCTTATGGCAGGGGCTTGGTTTCTTTTTTGTCAAAATTCTACCTCATTTCAAGCATTAGCCTCTGAGGTTTATTTGGAAATTATTGGGACAGAAGTGTAATTTGACAGAAGTGGAATTTTAATTATTTGAACTAATTGCAATTTTAAAACCATTTAAATTACTGTAAGGGGAATTGGGAATATTTAAAACCAAGGAATGACAGTATATTTAATTAAAGGATCTTTTAATTCAAGCTTGGTTTATGTTTATAGTCATTTTCCAAGGTTTGATTGTCAGTTTCATTGTTCATTTATTTATTTAACATAACAACCATCTCTATAAACAATTTATGCTAGAAATATAAAGTGATGGGGGACTCATGCACCTGGTGAGTAGTTGCCCTGCTGTTGTTCTATTTTGGTTTAATAACCATAATTATGGTTATTTTGGGAAGTTATGTTCCCAATGATTTTGGAAAGAGTAAGGTTTAAAAATGTGAACATTACTTTGAATTGCATATGAAAAAAAGGAATGTATCATTTATGATTTTTATGGAATTTATAAATGTTATGAATCTGTCGGTTTATCAAGCAATGTTCAAAACTTGGTTAATAGCTTTAAAAGACTTGCAGGTTTAATTGATAAACAGTATAATCTAAATCTTCTCATCACCACCACCACCAATATTTAATTATTTTTGAAAGAGTTGTGATATCATTGAGTGCACTCATATGGCCTCAGCTGATACAGTGAGTATTTTGCATCTAGTATTTACAGCTTGATTGACAACCTGTAATATAAACATTAGTCCAAACATGATCTTAAAGTGAAACTCCACCCATGCGAGAAGCCAGCAGTCCTTCTGCCACGCGCCATAAATCGTTTACAGTTTGCTTATGCTAGTGCATTTGAGAAACAGCTGCACCCTGGGATTAGCAGTTCGTAGAAGGCCTCTGATGAGCTAAATAAGGGCCTTCTGCTCTGGTTCTAAATGATGTTAATGGGGAGAGTGCAATAACAGAAGTATTTTCTCTGCACCAAAAAGCAGTTAGTTTAAGCAACGAGATAGGGAATTTGCATAATATAGGATAGTGAGTAATATTATTCCATGCTATGAGAGTATTTTATGATCATGTTGCTTACTCTTGAATTGAGTTGGTAATCAGTATTTTACATATGGAAGCCAGTTTTCAGGGAAATGTTATATTCTAATAAAAGGGTACTGAGTGACAGGGACATTTCTTTGGTGATGCTTAGTATTTGTGAGCAATGAATATATTATCATATGTTCCAATTATTGGGAAGGAGACTTATCTCATGTCATAAAACACTGGTACAATTGTTATTGGAACTACATTCAATAATTTACTTAGATTACTTAGTATAGTACATTCAAGGAGCACCTATGCCCATTTGATGTTCCCTATGTTTAGCAGAGGAAGTCCTGATTTCAGATTTCATTGTATGTAAGGATTTATTGGTCTTCATCTTTACCAGGCTGTAGATTTGTGGTGTGGAACATCTTTTCATGGGGTGCTTAATATTTTGCAGATTGCTTAAAATATTTTCAATAAATATTTTCTGGGTAGTATTCTCTGGTTTTCCATTGTATTTTTATGTTGAATGCTTTAAGAGCCATGGTGGCAGAGTGGTTACAATGAATGCTGCAGGCTACTGCTAGATCAGCAGTTCAGCGGTTCAAATCTCACCGGCTCAGGGTTGACTCAGCCTTCCATCCTTCCGAGGTGGGTAAAATGAGGACCCGGATTGTTGGGGGCAATATGCTGACTCTCTGTAAACCGCTTAGAGAGGGCTGAAAGCCCTATGAAGCGGTATATAAGTCTACTGCTATTGCTACTTCTACTGCCTGCTGCCTGCTGACAGTTCGATTCTCACTGGCTCACGGTTGACTCAGCTTTCCATCCTTGCAAGGTCGATAAAATGAGGACCCAGATTGTTGGGAGCAATACGCTGGCTCTGTAAACCGCTTAGAGAGGGCTGTAAAGCACTGTGAAGCTGTGCATAAGTCTAACTGCTATTATTCGTGCTAACAATTGTATTGTTAGATGATTAAGAATCATTTAGAAATTCAACCCATTTGTAATTGATAGTGTTCTGAATGCTCCAAAGGATGTCTTTCTGAAAACAGTAGTCAAAGATTATACAGAGCCTGCGTCTGGGCTGATCCTGCTTTAACTTTTATTGAATTCATGTTGCTGGAGACTATTCATTTTTGTGGTCTGATATTTCAGAACATATTTTTTCTTGGTATGTCTCTAGATATATCTGTATTTAGATGTTAATACTGCAATTTTGGAGCTTTGCCATTATGGCAGGTAATAGCAAACACTTGCCAATTGGATTCTAACTTTCTGGGGTTCTTTTTTTTTTTTTTAGTCTCCTTGTTCCTTTAAGAAATCCATGAATGAATGAATGAATGAATGAATGAATGAATGAATGAATGAAGTAAAAATTGGGGATTTCAGTTTTATGTCATGAATTATTGATAACAACAATTGACCTAAAGTGGAGAATTTCATAGCATGGGAAATTGATCCTCATTTTTATTATTTCAGATGAATGCAGTTCTTCAAAAAGTCCTTATTTGCTCTTTGTATGCCAGTTTGGTTGACAGGCTTCATGAAGGAATAAATTATTGGTAAAAGCTATTACTTACTAGTATTATCGACTCCATTTTGCAAAGTGGATAAGGAATACAATACTGCAGCATAGCATATCCTACACTGAAAGAACTAAAGATGAGTTTTGAAAAAATTGTACAACATTCAAAGGAAAAATTATTCTTCCTTAATGACACAAGTGGATAAGGTGCAGCACAAGTGTATAGAAAAAGTGATTGGCACATTCAAAAGAAACCAGAGAATAGATTTCTGTTAGGAATTATTTTTGAATTACTATATTTTGGCTTCCCTTTCTTCATGGAAATTTAAATGGTTTGTTTTGGCATCCAGTTTGCTTTCTTCTCTTTCTTCATTTTTGGCCATTTCTTTTTACATTTATTTTAAACAACCTCATTGAATTCATTCCATAACCCCTCTTGTTTTCTATCAGATTCCTGATGTTCTTGAAACAACCCCCCCCTGTGGTTGTAAGCCGCCCTGAGTCCCCTCAGGGAAAAGGGCGGCATATAAATCCCAATAAACTACAAACTACAAAATGCAGGTGATGTTTATGTATTAGAAGTGTCATTTTGATTGTTTAAAGACAGTATTAGCTATGAAAAAAACCATTTCAGTGGCAGTAATTGATAAGTTTCATTTCCATTTCCTAAACCCTTCAATCCAGTTCTACTTTCCTCTTTAATGTTTCAACTTTGATGTTCTAGACTCCAATCGCAAACAGTACATGCTGCTTGCATTATCCATCGATTTCAAATTTAAATTAATCATAAAACTCATCCATCTCTTCTTTACATTGGTGTTTGGAACATAAGCTTCAATTATTATCATATTAAAGGGTTGTCCATAAAATCTAATTTATATTATTTGGTCATTGATTGCATTGCAGCCAAGTACTGTTTAAAAGTAACTCCATTTTTTTATTTTCATGTCCTCAGTTATAAATATAATGATTTTCTGACTGAAAGGTTCTGATCTTAGTGCATCTTAGTTTGCTGATGCCAAAATGTAAATTTTTAGTAGTTTCATTTCATCTTTTATTGTGTTGAACTTTCCTGTGTTCATGCTTCTTATCTTGTTTTTTACTGTAGTTATCTTTGCTTCTATAGTTTCCCCCCCTTTCTGGAAATATTAGCAAATAGATATCCTAATGGCTTTAATTTATCCACATTATAAAGACCTTTCATACCCTGGAAGAGCCTCAATAGCACGTTGAGTGTCATCTGATTTGAGATACCCATCATTGGGCATTACATTGTGAATCGTTTTATTTTTTCTATCCATTTGGTTTTCTTGGTAGAAATACTGAAGTTGTTTACCATTGCCTTCTCCTATGCAGCATGAATAGCTTTGCCATTGTCATTAAAATGATTGTCTGCCTCCAGCATCTTTCTATATTGGTGCTGCCCAATATAGATGCCGGCTTGGTTTAGCTGGGCAGCTGGGATGACCTTCACATCTTCGGCGACCCTGCTGGGAATATATACTACTGTACTATATATATTGTTGGCATACAATCCCAATGTTCTTAGTTCATCACTCCAGGAACACAAACATATTCTGCCACAATAAGGCAGCACGGCACAGAAATAGGTGAAGGGGGTTTAAAGAAGATGTGTCCAGCAGTGGGAATGTAATTAAAAGTGGTGAAATAATTTGGAATGAAACAAGTAAGGAAAATCTGTAAGTTCAAAATTGAATAGAGCAAGAGAGGTATGCACAATGACACCTTTGTTGTTTCTTGAACTTAGAAATGAATGTATAAGGAATATTTATGATTATAGCAATAGCAATAGCAATAGCAATAGCAGTAGACTTATATACCGCTTCATAGGCCTTTCAGGCCTCTCTAAGCAGTTTACAGAGAGTCAGCATATTGCCCCCAACAATCTGGGTCCTCATTTTACCCACCTCGGAAGGATGGAAGGCTGAGTCAACCCTGAGCCGGTGAGATTTGAACCGCTGACCTGCTGATCTAGCAGTAGCCTGCAGTGCTGCTTTTAACCACTGCGCCACCTTGGCGCAGTGGTTAAAATTATACTTCAGGTATGTTGGCTTGGGGCATCAATGTGCTGTATTTTTACATTCAGACGATTCTATCACTTCTTTGTAATAGAATGTGTGAAGGCTGGAAATTGGGGATACCATTCTGAAGTGATTCTATGCTTTCCTGAGTGGCTGGTGCCATTTTGTGTTGTTGAGAAAGGAAGGAAAAAGTAATTGGGGATGCCAGTGTGGATTGCATCAGGGAGAATTATTTCTCATCCTGTTTAATGTCCACTTAAAATGGCTAGGTCTTTTTAAAAACTTTTTTAAAAAACATAATTTTTAGTGTAAATTTCAGTATCATTTGTGTTTTTATGTTTTAACTGTTTTTAAATTGTACATTGTAAGGTGCCTCAAGTTGTTGAGTTAGATGGCATACAAATGCCGTAAAATATGTTACATATTAAATAAGTGACTTATTAAAGCAAATATTTTGGGTACCTTGGTAAGATATTTATTAGACAGAGGAATATGGTTGGAGAAAGTTTAAGGCATGCAAATACTGGTAGAAGAGAAGTGGGTAGTATATGATCTATTGTGAGAAATTGATATTTGTTGAAAGAGGTGCAAATTATTTTATAAAACCGTTTTTCTGCCTCCTTTGTTATATTGAAGTTTGAGTTGGGTATGTCAGGAGAAACAAAAATAAATTGACCAAGGTTAGAATGGATACTTAATAAGTGTGCATAATAAAAAAGAAGAAAATATAGATTTAATGAAGGCGAACTGGATATCATTAAAAAAGAAGTTTATTGAGATGGTTTGGTTATATATAGAAAGGATAAGTGAGGATCAAGAAGTAAAATAGATTCATGAAGGAACAGTGGATGACTGAGAAAGTCATTGTTAAATGGAGTTGATGAGATTTTCAAAAAGAAACAGGTACTTCCAAAAATAAAAGTCAAAAGTCAACATAGGAATCAGTATATGGATATAAGAGAGAGAGAGAAGATATGCAAAAATAGACTATATAAAGTGTTTATTGACATCACACACACAAACACACACAATTAAATGCTGTGGATGTCTCTGTGTTGTTACATAGTATATTTAACTGTTTTAGTTTTATGGTTTGTACTTTTCGTTCTACATAACATTGCTTACTGAAAGGAAATAGAGTCATGAGTAGGTACCTTATTCAGAGACATTAATATATTTGAGAGATATAACATTTTATTCATGTTCACTGTGATTTATCTATCCTCATTCTAATTTCAAAAGCTGAATAACAAGACAGAAACAATGATGTTTTCTCCTAAATGAACTTCATGTCCATTAGGGGCAGGCTGGGATGTAGCAATGTTCTGAAAAATTTGATTAGTTTTTAAAAAATATTTCTAGTCTAGCTTTATGGGTCAATGTCCTGTTAAAAACATAATGATCACAGATTAGTAAATAAACCCAGAAAGCCTGTAGTTAAACAAAAACTGCCAAATTAAGCTAATTAAAATGGAGAAAACTCAAACAATCCAATAATTTTCTCTCAGAGACTAGAAAAAGAGATTTTCAAAAGAGTTTGCAGTAACAAGCCATTTCAGAGCTGTGGTGTCATTAAACAAAATATCCTGTTGTGTGATGGTTAAAAATGAGAAATGCCTCTTTACTGATTTGAATGAGTAATTACAGGTACCGTGGTGTATGTTATTGTACTAATACCAACCACTTAATGTTTCCAAGTTTACATTGTATGAATTATTGACTGTTAAAGTTGTTTTACTCTTTAGTGAAACACCCATGAGGACTAGTAACTTTCATAATAAATGGGAGAAAGCTACTTTATGCTCTGAAATGAAGCAAGAACCTACATGCTGTTTGCTACCTGCCCCCAGGTTAACCCAATGAGTCAGACAACAAGCCTTTACTCTATTTGTTTAGCAGGCAAGGCATGGCTTACATGAGATAGATTTCTAACTCACTCTTTTCTGCTTCTGGGTGTTTGCTGCTGTTGAAAGTGATGACACCCCCCCCGCTTAAAATATAGTTTTAATGTTATATTGTGTTGGTTATCTGTCTGAATTAAATTAATCATATATTAGCCTGTGATCCCCCTGTTTTAACTAATAATATTTCATGCAGCAGCAGCAGCAGCATCTCTCTTTCTTTTAATGGAAGACAATGCTTTCTCCAGCGCAGCCCTTCTTAGCCTTATCCCTGCCTATTTCTTCTTGAAAAACATTTATAGGCTCTGTAAGCAATGAAGAAAGATGTGGGTGGGTTAAGAGGAATGAAAGAAATAGTGGGCATACAATTGAGTTTCGTTCTTCTTGTCTTACTCTTTGCCCAGCTGTATATAGTAAGTTAGTAGTACGTGTCTCTTCTTATTCCTATGAAAGTAGACTTTGTTCTCTGGAGACTGCTAATCATGCCCCATGGGGGTGTAATCAGTTATAAGGTATTTAATATGTGCAGGCAGGAACAGGCTGCCTGGCCAGGCTGGCAGATTGCAACACTACAATTATAAAGGGCCCCTTTCCCTAGCTCTGCCCGCCCACCAGTGGCAGGATGAGGGCCATGCCCTGAGATGTTGTAAAACACACAAAGAATAAATGTGGGTGGGAGCAGGTGAGCTGCAGAAACACCTCCTCTGGGTCGATTGCTTTCCTGAGCATCTGAATTCTGGGTGAATTGCCGCCTTCATAGGAATCAGGAAGTGGATTACTAGTAGAAGGGCTTCTCCCTATTCTTCTGGCTTTTAGTATTTAGTATTTAGTATTTATTAATACTTATAGGCCGCCCTTTTCCCTGAGGGGACTCAGGGCGGCTTACATAAAAAATGAGGGGGGGGTATACAGACAATAGACACTCTGACGTGTGGTTGTCATTGGAGGAGAAGCGTTTTGGGATGATACGTTGCTTCTGGGTCACAGGCTTCTTTTCCCTTGCCTTCATACTGTAAAATGCAAGTGCCATAGTATTTATGTTCTGAACCTCTTTCCTTGATAGTTCTCGAATTGGAGGGGAAAGTGTTTTCCAGAGAGGTTAGTGAAGAATGTAAAGTAGTTATCTTAGAATACACAAAGTCATGAACTGATTGTGTTTACCTTGTCAATGTGTCCCAGCCTGCTCCTATCCTTTACAGCATTCCAGTTTAGGTTTCTTACCTGTAAGAGGAGTTGTGTCGTTAATTCCCTACAGGGTCATTTCATGTGAGTCCTATTTTGAATATAGGGTCTTTGATGAAAAAACAATAACCCGCAATCAGTATTTCAAACCCACATGCTTAAAAGTAAAACACGTATGAGGAAAATTGGGGTGGTGGTGTTTGCTATTCAGCTTTATCTGAGTTTGTCAGAGATATAGGCGGTAGGTCTTCCTGAAATAAAGTTTCCTGTTTCAGGAATGCCTTTTTTATTGTGTATTATTAGTGCAGCCCACTCACATTATTCTGTGTATTGTGGACAGTTCTTTGTACTTGAAAAAAAATTGGTTACCATTCATTTGTAATGGAGTTATAGGGCTTCATGTTCATTGTCTAACCATTGCCATTATTATATGAGAGCACTCATGTGTCAAAGTAATACAGTTGGTTTTTCAGTCCTCATAAAAAATAATGAAGGATATCAAAGTGTTCAATTTTTTTAACCCGACAAAGAACCAGGGTATTTGTGGGACTGCCACTCTCTGAGACTATCTGCCTCCTACATTAGACTAGTTAGGGTGGGCATGTTCCACATCATGTCCATTTAGTATTGCCATCTAGTGAGACCCAGAAATTTTTTGTGTCAGCTCTCGTCTACAGAGCTCCTTTCCCCCTTTTCAGCCTTCCGGAAAGCTGTAAAGGGCTGGCTTCTCCCCCAGGCATGGGGATAAGGTAAGGTTGGAACTCAAGGATTGTATGGATTGATGGTGCATCAGGCACCTGGTGTTCTTGTTTCCCTTTCCCTGATTTTTGGCTTTATTGCTGTGAGCTGCCCAGAGGGGTGTTTTAAAATATGGGCTTTCCTATAAGTCAAATCAATCAAGTCTGAGACACAGTAAAGCCACACAAGAAGCTTCATAATTCAACTAGAGTTTGTAACTTACTTTTAGAACAATTTTATATAGAATGGCAGTAGTGATGATTCCCAGAATTAGACACTTCTCTGGAAACCTGTCTTGATGATGAATACATGACTCAAATACTTATTGTCATAGGCCAGGATAAGGAGAATGGGAAACAGACAGTTAGTAAAAAAATCAAAACTTAAAGATTTAAAAAGTATGTATAATAATAAATATACCATTATAGGGAGAGTGAGGTACACAGGATTAAATAACATAAAAGATACATCTAAGTTTAATTTTTTTTAAACAGCTAAAAGATAAAGTATATGTTAAAACAAAAGTCTAAAAAAATTGAGTGGGTAGAGTAAAAAAAGTTAGCAAATGGCAAAATCACAACATAAAGCACTTTTAAATAATGAACTACGGTAAGTGCATATTAAGTCTAGTTTATGATCAGGGGTAGATCAACATCTGACGGGTTTTAAGTACTGCTGCACAGAACCTGGCAACATTATATTTTGTAGCCAGATTAGTATCTGCAAGCATCAAGGTGATCTAGAATTGTCCTATGTGTCCAGGGATGGATGGATGGATGGATGGATGGATGGATGGATTTATTTATTTATTTATTTATTTATTTCCTACCTTTGTTATATTTACAAATAACTCAACGCAGCAAACATATCCATCTACCTCCTGCTATTTTCCCCAGAACAACAACCCTGTGATGTGGGTTGGCTGAAAGAGAATGACTGGACCAAAGTCACCTAGTTGGCTTCCATGGTTAAGACGGAACTTGAACTTATGGTCTCCCACTTTCTAGCCTGATGACTTAACTGCTAGACCAAATTGGCTTTCATGTAATATATATACAGTAATGGGAAGTTGACTACCAATGTCTTTGTAATATAGCATTGAAGAAGTACGTGCTCTACTGTTTCTGTGTGTCCATAGTCAAGTGGCATAGTGGCATTGTCTCTACCAGTAGGAAAACTTCCTGTATTGGCCCTTTAAGGGCAGCTGAGGGGAGGGCGAGACATTGTGCCAGAATAAAGGCCCTCCAGTGGTTAGGGATTTGAGGTTAGCTAAGTATGCCATGGGGGAGACACAATGCTTGAGTTCACTGGCAATAAATGTTGGGGACCTGGCTGGATCCATCTGGCATTCTCTGTGCTGTTTAATGAGTGCTTTGGCTTGATCATATCCTATGATGAGTAAGAGACCTGGAGAGAAGCCCAGGGATGAGATTTTAGTTGCCGTTGCCTTTTTTCCATGTGGACTGAAAATCATCATTCATAATTAATGGGGCACGGCAAAGAGGAAGAAATAGCTAATAATTGAATATGGTCACCCACATCCTAGCCTCCACATCACCAACACTCTAATCTTCACTGTGTATACATTGTAGCTTATGCCTCCATCTTGTGTGGGTAGATTGAAGTATAGACTTCCTGCTGTATTGAATATCTGAGATATTTGACTTTGTACTTAACATTTCTGATAGTGATGAACTATCAGCAGAGGAGGTATTGCATTAGTCTATATTGATCTGAATGTATCTGTTTATATAGTAGGGGGTTGAAGTAGAGAAGAGAGTAGATATCAGACATGGTGGGAGAAGAACATGAGTGCAATTCCTAAGAATAAAAGAAATACTGATGGCTTCTTGGGTTTCTTGGTGAATTAAGTCAATAACAAAACTTGTGAACAAAACTTGTGTTTGGGTGGAGGAAGATCCTTCATATTCCTCAAAACAAAACTGTCCTTGGCTCAAAATGTTAAATTCCTAGGTATATTTTTGTTTCTTCAACATCTTTTTTTTTGTTTACTTTTAAATTATCCTGTCATCCTCTTTATTTTATGCCAAAGCAGATGTTGATAGCTCCTGTGCTTTCCCCAGTGCCTGAACTGAGGAAGTGGTGGATGTCTGTAACTGGTATATTTCAAGGTGGGATGGAGGACACGTGGGCTTGGCTGCTTGTTTTTGTTCTGTGCCTTTCATGGAATGCAGTGTGTTTGCCTTTCTTGGCCTGTGGTTTAAGCCTGCATTCCTGTGTGTAGAGTCAGCATGGCGGCAGGCGGCGTGCTGTTCATGCCCTACAGCTACATGGTTTCAGCTCCACATCAAAGGTGTGTTCAGTGCGTAGCTTGTGCCATTCCTGGCCACACCTGGTGGCCTGCAGGCACGCAAGTAGGAGAGCTCAGAGATGCAATTGCAGACTGCGATGTTTAAACTCAGGCTTCTCCATACTTGTGAAATCAGAGGAGTTGAATTTACGTTAAACAACCAAAACATGTCAAACTCGGCAGGAAGAAACAGTCTGTCTAAAGGACAGCCCAATATCACCTAACTACCTCTAGGGCAAAAAGAAATACTGTTTCTTTAATAGACTATGATCATTTGAGGAGACCAAGTCAGGTGCCTGCTGATGGGTTATCTACTACATTTCTCAAATGGTACCCTGTGCAAAATGATGTTGAAATAGGATACATTCTGACAGTAGGAGTATTTTGCATATGAAGAAAATGACATAATTCCTTGCTTCAGATGTTTGGGTCTTGTCAGGCTACATAATAGAAGAAGATCATGACAGCCCATGGAGCTGTTTGGGGAATGGGAGAGGGGGTTGTCTTTTCCTGAAATGTTATTCTCAGTTAAGTTTCTTTCATTATATTTTTGTTTTAATAGATTGATATACCAAACATTTACTGTACTTAAAATCAAATACATTATCTAAAATTAAACATATGTATTTTAACATTTTGGAAGTGCTTGCTTTCTCTGAAAAGGTGGCCACGTTCTTCTCTGTACAAGGGCCTTCTTGTATTTGGTATAGAATGGTAGACCACATAACTGTGATCAAAATTAATATCTGTGTCAAGATTCACAGAGATTGTAACCTAATCATTTCTACTAACATCCACGAGTGTTAATTGCGCCACAGGTGAATTTAAAGTGATGGAAGTTAGGATCATTGTGCAATATAAATAGCTTGTGTGGGATTATAATGTAATTTGATATAAGAAATATTTTTGAAGCTGTATCTAGAACTGTGTGTAAGATGCCTGCTGGTTAATACCCAAAAGAGTGGATCCAGGGTTTCTACTGGGATTGTAAGACTTCTGGATATACTTGTAGACCAGGGGTGTCAAACTCATGTCATCACAGCCTCGTCATGTGACGTATTGAGACTGAAGTGGGGCCAGCACATGACGCAAGTAAGCCATGGACCGCAACTTTCACACCCCTGTTGTAGACTGTGTTTTAATGCATAACAAAGTAAAATGGCATCTGTGTGTTCTCTGTTCTCCTTGACACTGTGTCTTGCTTGGGATAATGATGAATTATGCAGAAATTCATGAAACCATCTTTTTAGGTTGATTTATTAATAATGAATAGCTGGGGGCTTGATCTATTTAAAACTGCCTTCATACGTATGAATCCATGTGACAATAGCATTGCTTTTTTGCTAGTACTAAAGCACCCTCTCCTGGGGAAAATTAATGACAGATCTATTTCATTGCCAGAACAAATTGGTTAACATGGGATCAAACTACATATCATGGATGCTTCTGTGTCTTTTTAAAATCTCTGCAAAATAACCATTGAAGCTGCCATCAGGCCACATAGCACCCTCCGGGTCATCATAGATAAACAATGATCTTTTTTTCTGTTAAAGACATTTATGGTCTTCTGTTTCTTATTGCTGCCTCAAATACTGCTTTTAAGTTTAAAGAATAGTTGGAAATAGGCAGGCAGTTGCCTGCAATTCTATTGCTAGTGTAAGTATTGGAATTAGAGTGTAAGTGCTATTATCACGTCTTGCTTTATAAAATATGTCCAGAATTCACAGGACTATTTTGTATTGCCTTATGTCAATTTTGTGCCAACATATAAGTAATCAATTTCTTTTTTCTTCTCCTAGGCTGTGAGTTGTCTGTGTGAAGACCGCTACTAAAACCAGTAAGTACAGGCTAATTTACTTACTCAACAATTTCAGTGAATATTAAATTTATCTGGTTTTTGTATGTTATGCAGCATTATTACTGTCAAAATTGTCTCTTAAGAAATTTTTTCAGGAGTAGAGAACCATTTACCCAGTTATCACATAAATGTAAAGAGAGTTTGTTTTGCCAAATTATGTGAAAACAAATACATGACTAAAACTTTGACATAGATTTGGGATTTAAGCCATTTGGGGGATTAATTAGTGATAGAGCAGTGTTTCTTCTCTTGGCAACTTTAAGACATGTGGATATCAATTCCCAGAATTCCCCAACCAGCATGCAATCAAATGAAAGAAAATGGAATCATGGATTGCATGGGAATTGAACTTTTGAGGGTTCCTTGCTCTAGCATAGTTTTTCTTAACCTTAGCAACTGTAAGATATGTGGACTTCAACGGATACTTGCCAACTTACTTTATAGGAATATCTTATGCTTTGAAAAATACTGTGAATAAGTTGAACTTTTGCTTCTCAAGCTGGCCATAATTAAATTGGGTAACATCTTTTACAAACAGATTGCCTCTGTTTGTAACTAGTTAGCCAGCTGTATAACTTCCTGTTGTTGCATGTTTCCCCCCCATAATTCTGCAGCAACACGATGAATCTTTTTTTAGAGGCACATGTTGTTTTTGGAAACAGAGTGCATGTGCTTGCACATGTGTTCTTAGCATTTGTAAAGGACTTCAGGATGGAGAGTGCTGAAGAAAAACAATAATTCTTAGGGAAATAAAATGTTTCTTAAAAATGGGAAGAACCAAAGATGGAACACAAAAGAGTTGCCCAGAGTCACTTTCAGTGGAAAGATGGGCCGCATATAAATTTAACAAATAAATAAATACAGTCAGTTCAGAAATGCTTTTAAAAGAATCTTCATTTCCAAGCAGCTTTGTGTAAGTTACATATAGTTTAAAACAATTAAAAACAAAACCACTAAAATTTATTCAAGAGAAATAGGCTATAAAAGGAAGCTAAGATTCTTGCCAGTAGCATGGTCATCAAGCTTCAGGTCTACCTGGATTTTTTTTAAAAAAATGGATAATTTCAGAGTTCCAATAATACCATGTTGAATTATAGTTTGCGGGTTCTGTTTAGTTCTCTTAGAAAATGTGAATGAGAGTAGTTCTAATTCCTGCAAGTTATTATAATTCTTTATGTGTGAGGCTGACTAGTAACTCATGTAGAATTTCATTTCTCAAGTTTCAGGAGCCTTCAGCCAGATGCTGTTGGATGCAGTTAGGAGACTACTTTTGAAGTCATGTGGACAAACATGTTTGGACAGGACATTACTTTAGGTCTGTAAATATCTTTATTTTATAAGAGGCCTATTCAGGGATTTTATAACTTTTTGTACTGATCTTACAATTGTACCCCAAAAGCTTTATTTTGGATGGGATTGGTGAAGATAGAACTAAAGCAAAAAAATGTTTACTATAACAAGCAAGATCAGTTCAATGAAATGATAGATAAGCAAATTCTAGGAAGTTGATGAGGGTTTATTACTCCAGCTCTCAGTAAACATAGATCAGATCTTTGTGGTACAGTAGAGCAGTTTAAAGGGATTAATACCAAACTTAAAAAGGCAATAAACATCAAAGATTGCTAGTGAGTAGGGCCTTTGAGGTTTTTTGTTGTTCCTATTGTTGATTTAAATCCAGTAACTTGCGAATCCCTTTGCTAAGTGAGACACACATTTTATATATGCATAACTTCCAGCATTTGTTGCTATGTAATCCAGAACTTTCTTTCCATTAATGCTATTCTCCCAGTGCAATTCCTTAATGGAATAATTCACCTCATAGTAGTTCCAACATGTAACAGTTTTTATATATGCTGCCCTTAGCATAAAACACACTAGGTACATATAAATTATGAAATTGTTAAAACATCAAGGGGTGGCGATAATGCTGCAATTCCCTGAACCATATATTTTCCCCAAGGTGAATTTACATGTCCCTGCCCTAATTTATTTCCTATATGCTTTTAGATTATATACTATTCTGTACTGTGTTTCCACTTGTATATTATAGATACCTGGCCTTTGGCTCCTTTTAAAAGAAAGACACAACAAATCTCAAAGATATTTGGCATTTAATGCAAAGTTTTGTCCTGAATTATTATTTTTAGGGGAAAACCATTCATGTTTCTGTTGAATCATTGTACTTGTTTTTAGTAGGTCGTTCAGTTTTTCCCCACTGACAAATTTGTGATACTCATTTGAGTCATCAGAAAAGGATGCTGTACAGATGCAGTTATGTATAAGTAAGATGAACAAATATTTTTGCCCATGGGCACCAAGCCTATGGAAAAACCATATAAAGTGGACTGTGAATTATGATCTATTTAATGAAAACAAATTGTTTTCTAAGAAGCTATTCCCAGAGAAAATTAGAGATTTTGAATTCCTTAGTTTTAATAGCTTAATGTCATTTTTACTTTTTATTTTTCTATATCTAGATTTTTTTTTATTGTGGCTACATTTTTTATTTTTTCTATTTTATTAAGTTTGGGTGTTTGAGAGCATTTGAAATAAGACAACAGGTGGTGAGTTAGAGGACAGTGTCTAATCAAGAAGTAGTGACTTAATATCCCCCCCCCCAGTTTCTTACCATTTTAATTATTTGAATTAAATGATAATATGTTTCTGCATTTCAGATTTATTTTTAAATCAATGTATCCAAAATATTTATGATTAAAATGTCTAAATTGTTTAATGGGGCAAAAAATTTAACTTTTTCCTGTTTCTCCAGCCAAGTATTTAATTTAAAATATCCTGAGTTTTTTGGGTTTTTATATAAACCCAATTATTTATGGAAGTATCCAACAGCGCTCAAAGTTACTTGACAGAGAGATGGGTAGCATAAATTTAATAAATAATTTTTTAAAAATTAGAGGGGTTAATTTGTTTTTGTGTTGATTATTTTTTATCTTATTTCTTTTTATTTTGACTGATGCTTTTATTAAACTAGCTAGTGATTCAATTGGAAGGAAAATAATCCCTTTCTTTATTTCCCTAAACAGACTAAACTTTTTGATGACATGTTATTTTCCTAAAGAATGGCTTTTGATCTGCTTATATTTGAATTAAGTATACTCATAAAGGATTTTCAGAACGTAGCTTTTTATAGCAATAACATCAGCTTAAGTAATCAAAAGCTTTGAAAGCATACAGTACTGACAAAAGTACAAACATTTTTTTTTTACTACAAAAGTAAATTGTATTTAATGTTATTTTTGCAAACATATGATGAATCCTGACATGACCTTTATATATAATTTGTGATTATTCTCTTTGCATTATAAAGTCATTTCCATTTTAGTTCAAAAGACTATTTTTTTCTAGTTTAATAAGACTGTTGACATATATAGGAATTATACCAGGGATGGCTTTTTGATACATCTCTGCTGAGCTGTAAAATTAATTGGCAGTACTTCAATTGGCAGATTATCAACGACTGGCTTAAATTATTGAACAAACAATAAGCAAACAAATACACCTTAGTTAAAAGAAAATAAAGACCACTTCTCGGTGAAATAAATCCCCTATCTATCACATACTTTATGATATAGGGTAGTCCTTCAGCAATCTGATTTAAATTAGCAGAATGGGAAAAATGGCTATGTTGCTATTTTGCTTAGTTTAAATGATAAGAATGATAAGATAGTAATGGTACCTTGCAGAATAACCAAGATCGTATTTCTTTTCTTCTAGAACCAATTTAAGTAGGATTAAAACTATTGCATTAAATTTAAAGATAAAAGAAAAATCAAATACCATGCTAAATGCATTAATTGACCAATCATTTTGTTATTTGTACAATAAAAATATACAACTAGTCCTACTGTCAACCTATGATTGATAGGCTGGGAAATCCACCAGCTATTAGAAGAAGCTCCACTGGGCAGTGCAGAGATAATGGTGATAATAAAACATTACTGGAAATCATCTCTTGGAGCACAGGTTTGATAATAAACTTCAAAACACTGGCTTTCGCTTGGGATTTTCCTACCAGTTGCATTTATTTTGTTTCCAGAGATTTCCATAAGATATCAAGGAGTTAATAATAATTATCATAAAATGTCTTTTCACAGTGTTTTTTAAGACGTGCTAATAAATAATTAGGAATTATTTGTATTCTATTAATCTTGGGGGCTATTCACAGCATGTACAGAAAATCCTGGCTGATATAAATGAAGATTCAGAGAAGGAATTAACCAGGACAGGTCTTATACTTGCTTTCCTCCTCATACATAAGATAGATATCTTGTTTCATTAAAAAAAATACTCAGAAAGTTTTTCTTTACTTGTATGGAATTGCAAAACAGAACGAGTCCTTTTTTGAGCTGCTTTTTCCCCAGCTGTGCTATTGTAAGATTGTTTATTCTGTACTCATTGAGGCCCAAAGAAAACACTGTAGTAAGGAAAGGGGCCAACAAACTTGTTGGGGCAAGGCCAATAGCAGGGCATCCATAAGACTTGTTTCAGCAGCTTTCTAGCCCAATACAAGCCTTGCTGACTTCCTGTTCTATTAATCTTGAAGCTTTAGATCTTTCTAGTTAATCTTTTCAGTCTCATTTGCAAATTAACCATGTTTAAGTTTGGACCAAATGTAATTGATAAATATTTTTTGTAATACAAAGTATGGCAGGTCTAAGCTACTATTTGTGCGGATTGCTTTCTAGGCCTTCGGATATTCAGCATGGAAGATGGGAGGATTGTACCTCAGAATCTCATTTTTTAAAAACAGGAAATGGCATCACAAGTGGTCTTTGATGGGAAACCAGCCTTTAAAACTTGGTCCATATTGTATACAATAACATGCTTTAACACTAGCACACTGTACAACCCCCCCCCCCAAAAAAAAACAAATAAAAAAGTTTGAAAATGAAATCTTTACTTAGGCATCTCAGAATAGAATTTTCCTTTCTCCTCTTGTGGATATGAAAGCTTATTTTCCACTGGTCATATGCATGACTGGATATAATTTGGTCTTAATCACAGCTTAATTTTTAAAAGATATTTCCTTATTTTCCACTTGTAACAAACAGTAATGTTTGCAACAAATTGAAAGAGAAATTGAAAACAAATTGACCCTATTTGGATCACAGAATATTTCCAATTATGGATAAAGTACTTTAGATCAGAAGGTGTTCTGCAACTTCAGGGTTGGGAGTACTTTAAACGACATAAGTTGCAGGTTCCTCAAGCTGAAACATTTGAAGTAGAGGAGGTATTCATCATAAGCTGATTGTCTTTTCCCCCCCAACTCTTAGATCCTTGGATTGAGTGCCTTTTTCAGACTTCAGATCAGAACCCAGATTGGTAGGTATTCTGTATATCCATTACATAGCTATGAGCATTGCCTTTAAGTCTCATGTCGCCTGAGGACTGCACCTCTCTACATAAGATTCCATTTCAGTTATTTCTTCAAGGAGGCTTGTTCCTGATATGTGCAAGATGAACCAAAGAGGCTATGTTATGCTAGATCAGAGTAGTTGTTCAGCTAACTCAGAGCCGTCTTGTCTCCAGTATTATCTGAACTAATTTCAGCTATTCCAGTACTGTATTTCCTATCACGGGTGACTGATCCTTTAAACTGGTGAGTGCGTCATAGACTAAAAGTATGTGATCTTATTACTGAACCAGGATCCTTCCTACTAGCAAAATATTGACATAGAGAAAGGCTTTCTCAAGACAGGATTCAGATACCAAGGGTCATCACTTTTGTGACTCCCATAATGAAAATTGTTGCTAAGTGTTAATCTTTAATCTGTTTTAGGAAAATTATAGATATGACAGGTTTTCTCAATGATATTTTAAAGAGTGAAGTTATAACCATTTTAATTCTATGAAATTTCTAACAACTTATGAATAAAATAAAATCTTTGTTTTTTAGATAGTGGAATTAAAAGATGGGAGAAATAGCCCAAAGATTTTCCATTCTTCTGGAATTTTTATGGATCATTAGCTTACTCGTTCTCTCTCAGAGATTGCTGCTATTCCCTATGGTTATATGGTTACAGTAAACTATTGTTTCTAATGTAGAGTAGCATACCTTGATTTATATGGTAGGATATTTATTGAATCATGGACAGAAGAAATAATATGGCTTCATTCACATTTCTGTTTAATTTGGAAGAGTCTGGGTGCTACACAGAGTGAAATTTCTTGGAGATTCTGTGTTCCTCCCTATATCCTTCTTTACCTCTTGGTCTGCTTTAACCAAGCATTGCAACATGCTAGTTCTTGAGGATTGCAAAGCCCCTTATGAGTACTAGATCTTATTGCATTGTTGGCTCAAGGACATGCATTCCTTGTACAGGAGGAAATAGACAAGAAACTGCTTGCTTGCAAAGGAGATAAGCTCCATTCAGCAAAGTGTTGTCTGATTTACTGTATTTCTTTTTTCCCCCAGCCTCTTCTGACCTTACTGATCTTTGCTATGAGCATTCCTTGTCAGTTTCTTACAGTGCTTTGCATTGTTTTTACAAGATAGGTATGTCAATCTTATTAATCACATTTATGCTATTAATTTCTACCTTTGTATGAACTGAAATAAGTGATTTCTGCTTGCAGTTGTTGTCGATAGACAATTCTGTATTGATCCTGGATGATGATAGCACACATCATCTATGTGTACCCTTTAAATGCAATATACATATATTGTATATAGTGATAGAGATAGGCTACTGCACCCATGAATACTCTGGGGAGATTATCATGGCCATACTGGTTTGAGGCCAGCCTGCCTGGTTTCCAAAAGGAATTAGACACACCTCATCTTTGCTGACAAGTTTGTTGTGCCATCTGGTAATACAGTAACTTAAACGCTGTCTTTGCTATATCACAGATAATGAAAGCCTAATTTAGCAGATCATATAAGCCTTAGCTATTTCTCTATCCCTAGTAGAAACTGCACAGAATGTCTGGTATATATAGTTATGCAATGTGTGTGTGTATGTGTACAGTATATGTGTATGTGTATATATATAAGATTTTTTGGGAAGAACGGTGAGATTGATTTATCATTTGTGGATGAACTGTATTGCTGTGTAGGTGAAGCCTATCCTGCTGTATGTTTTCTGCTTTTTAAATGTTTGCTACATTATAGTATTTATTTTTAGTGTATTTTATGGATGCAGGACTATTTTTATTATATTTGTTGGTCACTACTCTGATGTCTATTGTATGAATAGCCAAGTTTAGTTTTAGAAATGCTTGCATTTTCCATTTAGGATCTGTCTTTGGCTTTGCCCTTGGCTTTTGAGGAAGCATTAATAGCGGATGTTTCTTTGGGCTGTTTGTGTCCTTCTCTCATTCAAATATAATTTGCCTTTAATTAATTCAAGCACACAACTATTCCAGCTTGCCTTATACTTCATATCTGCAGTTTATTCTCTGTTGTCATCGTTGGATCTGACAGCATTAGATCAATAGCTCCTGTCTAGTTTGCCACTGTTGCAAACTAGATGTTTTTGGCCTTTCCTAAAGAGCCCAATCAATATTTTGCTCCAAGGTTTGTTCTCATATGCTATATATAATCTGGACACATGCCGTGTGTGTGTGTGTGTGTGTGTGTGTGTGTGTGTGTGTGTGAGAGAGAGAGAGAGAGAGAGAGAGAGAGAGAGAGAGAGAGAGAGAGAGAGAGAGAATATGTGTATATCACATGCACTGAGAGGATGAACCTGCTTTTGCTCTCACTAGCTGGGCTGACACCGCTGTGTTTTTTCTTCTGCTCTTTCTTCATATGCAATTACTATTCCCACACTCTGGCCTGCTTCTTTCCTCTGTTCTCGGATTATATGGCTATTGTGAGTCAGCAGATTTTTGATTGTCTCGTGAAAACATACTTGGCTTTTGGGAGCATCTATGACTCTTTTTTTGTAATTTCTGCTATTGGCAGGTGACCTGTGGTGAAAATCAAGCAAGAAGGACAATGACAAGCACAGTACCTTCTAAGAAGCCTTACCGTAAGGCTCCACCACAACATCGTGAGATTCATCATGAGCTGCCCATTCTGTGTGATGAATATGATGGTGTGATTTTGGCAGAGCAGAATCAGGTAACTGAAATCAAGACACTTAAGGATCTGGTGTATCTGCAGAAGGGATTCAGCTGTATCAGGACAGATAACCTTAAACAGCAGGTGGATGGGTATGATGAGGTTTGCAATGTTAACTTTCCTTCCTTGTCTTTGGAGTCAAGTAGTGACAAGAAAGTAGCAGGATGCGAAGCAGAGCTAAACCTGAAGAGTTTGAATCTATCTTCTGCCGTACTTCCCAGCTGGAAAGTAGAGAAACAGAGTATGAAGTACTCTCAGTATCCTAGCCAAAGGTGGCTCAGTAAGTTCATGAGCCAGAGTGTGGAGACGTTAATGGCTTCTGGAGATGAAGGCCAAAAGCCAATCTGCTCCTTCAAAAGTAGAAGTTCTCTTATGTTCAAAGAACCTGCTGAGGTATTGGCACCAAGGAAGTTCCGTATTCCAACCACTCACCTACCTCTCAAAGGCATTTTGAAGCAGACAAAGATGCTGAACGTGCAGCCTCAAAGCTTGGGAATATCCAACCCAGTAGAAACCCTGACCCAAAGCCACCAATCACAACAGTATTATGACCCTCAACCTTGCGTCAAGAGACATGACAGGCAAGCATCAGAATGTCACAATGTTAGCTCTTCAGAGTTTGTTCAACGAAAAGACAAAAAAAGACAGGAGAAGCTCCAGTTCTCAAAGTTCCTGGATGAGATCACCCACAGAGTCCTGAGTCCTGTCTATTTGCATTCTTTGGATGAAGATAGTGAAGAAGAAACAGTCCAGAAGTCTTTCACAGTTTCCAAATGTGCCACACGAAAAGGGCAGAAGAAAAGCCTGCTTGAGGGCACTAACCAGTTTGCTAAGAAAAGCCCTTGTTTAGTTAAGAGAAGAGAAGAATGGAGGCGAGAGGGCCTTGAAATAATATTCTGCCATAGGAAGACTCCCGGGGAGATGGACAGGACATCTAGACAAAGGAGAAAGCTTGCTCTAGTGAGGAAGGTCAGCACAGAGAAGCTTCAGTCTGTGGAGAAACAGGTGGTGGATTTGTGTCAATATCAGTTGCAGTACCTAGTGGAATTGAGTTTGCTAACATATATTTTAAGCAGCAGCATCTACCCTCGTGGAAAATATCTTAGCCAGTGGGAGGGAAGGATACAAGGCAGGACCAAAAGGAATACTTAGTATGTACTTGCAATCCACCTGGCCACATGCCATTTTAGTGTGAGGTTACCAGGAGGAGAAAAAGAGCTCCTCTCCTCCCTTGTGTTGGAAAAAGGAGAATGGTAGTATGCCACTTAGAATTTCTCTTTCTTTCAGCTTAGCTGTCAATCAGGTAGGTGTTTAGAAAGAGGGGATAAGTAACCAATCTAGCACTTAAAATACATATCTGTTGTAGCAATAAGCATCCGAAGGGAACTTCTCCCTCGTTCCTCAGTTGAGGATTTAATATAAAGCTTTTTAGCCCTATCTTCTGTGGAAAGAGATTATTATGTAATAAGGAAGCCCATTAAATGGGAACCTTTCAAACATTCAGTTAATTTATATCCCTTTATATTCAAATTTAGATTGCTTTGGTTTGTTTCTTCAAGGTATTTTTTCCACATCTTTATTGCTGTGGTCAGTTTAGAGCACCTCTTTTGCATTAATTTGAATAGTAACACAATAAATCCTGCTGCTGTTGTTGGTTATCTGATTGCAAGATTTCAAAGTTGTAGCTTAAAAGACTAAATGCATCTGCTGTAATTTACTTACTGGGTCAGGCAGGCTAATAAATGCACATTTTCATCAAAGCATTGTTCTTAAGATCTTCCATTCCTCCAAGGAAAAGAATTCTTAAGTGAAATGCTTTAACACAGGGGTATCCAAACTTGGGAACTTTAAGACTTGTGAACTTCAACTCCCAGAATTCTGGGAGTTGAAGTTCACAAGTCTTAAAGTTTCCAAGTTTGGATACCCCTGCTTTAACAGAAGATTCTGAAATTTCTGATTTAAGAAAAAAAAAGTGTAGAATAGCTTGTTTGACAACTCTATATATGACAAATATGCGGAAAGTAGCAATGAGCAAGAAGAGAAGGAGCAATTATTCCAAAGGTGCTTTTTCAAAAGCAACTGGACTTTGTTTTTCCTTGAGGACATTTGGCTTCTCATCCAATATGCTTCTTCAGTTCTGAATGAATGGTGGAGGATGGAAAGATTTATATTTACATCCTCCACCATTCAGTCAGAATTGAAGAAACTTCTTAGGTTCCTTTTCAAGGAAAAACAAAGAAAGTCCTGTTGCTTTTTGAAAAGGCACATTTGGAACAATCAGCACCTGAATGACTGAGAATCTCCATAGACAAAAGGAGCAATTGTAAACTATGATAGTTAAAAGTTAGGACCACTGAGGTTTTTGATTCAAAGCTTCCCAAATCTCGAAAGATAATTTTGAAGTAAAATTAAATGGAAATATTAAGCAATAGTAAATTTTGACACTTGACCGATTGAGGACATCTGGATTCAAATTCCTATCAAACCATAACATTTAGAGGTTGAATTTAGATGATTTCATTTCTGTTGGCTTAAAATATCCTAGTTTGTTGTGAGACTATCCTTTCTGTAAAATGGACTTGGTGAAGAATGTTCTAGGTCCTTAATAGCAATATCATTTATCTTAATTTTTTATTGATATGATTGCTAGAGTAATTTATTTAACACTGATTTATAGCATTTTGCTAACATCCCAAAACAACATAGTGATACATTGAATGTCAAATAGTTTGTGTTGATAGAAGGGAATAAACAAATGTATGGAAAGGCTTAAGTCAACTTGTGTTTTCACTGAAAGAATATATTTGCCATAAAACAAATCCTAAGTACTATTTGTGTAATAAGCCTTGTAATTGAGAGATCTGTTCAGAATACTCTTGTGTTCTTGATCCAAATTGTCCTCCCCTCATAACCACAGTTGTGGCCTAACGTAGGCAGTTTCTCAAATATATTTGTGGCTTACCAGAAATCTGATTTTCAGGTTGGTCTTGTCCTCTGATGTCTGCTTGCACAAGTCCCTGCAGTTTTCTTGGCATGATTTCAAATGTAGTTTGCCTAGGGTTGAGAGAGTGATTGGCCCAACTGAATTCAGGCAAGAGTAGAATGCATAGTCTCCTGGTTTCAAGACTTTGTACTTTAATCACTATCCAAACTGGCCCTTTTTTCATTTAGTATGGTTTAGTTTGATAGCTAGTTCATACTTTTAATTAAACCTTGATTCTGTTTCCTTTTATTTTCTGTAGGAGTCCTTGACAGATGCAGAAAGGATAAAGTAAGTATCCTGGCCCTTTTTTGTTCCATAGTTGTTTGTACTACTTCTGGTTTCCAGTTGTATTATCGGTGCTTATTTCCCGATGTTGTGGAATTGTGTTTTCCTCTGTTAATCTTTTAATATGCTTAAAAAGAACTAATGTATAACTTTTAAGATTGGTAAAAGTGATTGTTGTAGAGCTGATAATGGCTGAATTGAGCTTAAACTTCCAGGAATGCTCTTCACAGAAACCCAGCTGTAGAATTATTAAATGAAAGCTCCAGTGTTATCTTTGTCTTAGTGCTGCTGCAACAGCTTAGCTTAAGAACAATATCCATTCTAAGTTTCATCATCTATTTATGTGGCTTGAAAATATTACTTTATGTTGTTTTGGGAAAATTGAATGGGTAAAATGTTTGCAGATGATAAGCCTGTGAAGAACAACACTAACAGAATTATTGAATCTTTGGGAGAACATCTACATAGATGTAAACGTATGGACATGGAACAGCATCCTTTTGCATCAGCATTTCCAAAGCCAATATGTGAATATTTATCTAGAAATGTATTTGTGGATTTAGAAGTGGATAGATCTCTTAATATGAACATTGAAGTCAAGGTAAAAATGGGGTGGATATTTTCTTTCCTGCAGTGTTATTTGTTTTCCCTGGGAACACATAAATTATTGAGTGTTTCGACTTCCAGTGGAGGATACCTGAGCTATTTAGCCCCATCTGGCTGCTGTGCTTAATCTAAAGGCTGTAAACTAAGAAGGAACTGCTTGTATAGATCGATGGCCTACTTTTTAGAATTAAACTCTCTGTCTATAGAATAGTAGAGAAATGATCAAGCATGGAATTTTCCTTCCCTGACCAGAGCAAGTTGTTCATATTTGCTGATGTTGGTGCCCAGATGGGCTTGCTCCTTAAAACAATCTTGTGGACATCTTCATTCTGTGCATTAGATTTACCTGATTTTGCATACTCTTTTTGATCCCAAATTTATTACAAATTCCTTTCATCTTTTTTTCTGGTCTGACAACATGCTAGAAATTTTGAAAAACTATCTTCAGCACTACCCAAATAGCAATAGCGCTATTATATATCACTCCTTAGTGTTTTACAGCCCTCTCTAAGAGATTTACAGAGTCATCATATTGCCCCCAACAATATGGGTCCTCATTTTACTGACACCTCGGAAGGATGGAATGCTAAGTCAGGCTTTATTTATTGTAGCAAATAAAACCAGTCACAAAAATCTGCCTAGAAAAGCGATTAGTGGAAACTATATACTTTTGTATTTCACAAGCAATATTTTGGGATTTCCCTCCCTCCCTCCACCACTTTCTCTCTCTTATACACACAAACACTCATACATCTTTAACGATCACAGACATGTCAATATAGTATTCCACTGACTACTTGCCTTCTTATTTTCTTAGCTTAAATAAGCCTAATATCAGTACCTGGGAAATTTTTGGGCAAATAGTAAAGCAGGACATTTGTAATCATTTTAAAGACAACACTGCGCTTCCTGAGCCAAGCTTTTTATAAAAATAGGTCATGTGAGACAGACCTCATCTCCTTTGCAAGTCAATTATTTTAGCTATCCATGCTGTGGATATAGCCTGCCTCGATTCCAGAAAAGCTTTTGACAAGATTCCACATGGCATTCTCCTTGACAAGTATTAAAAGTATAATTTGGATAACACCACAGTAGGATTGGTCTACAGCAGAAGGCCAGCTGTGCTTAGGCAATCAGAACGAATGGTTCTACATCATGTTACAAAGCAGTAACTACTGGAATCTGCCTTACAGTCAGTATTATTTGGCATTTTTATAGAAATCTGGATAATGAGATTGATGGGCTGCTTACTAAATCTGTAGAGGACACAAAATTGAAAGATGTGGCTAAAATCCTAGGTGACAGAACAAGATTTCAGTCTAATTTGAACAAATTAGAGGGCTGGACTGAAAAGAAGCAAGTTGTTCTTCAAAATGGAAAAATGTAAGTTGTTATATTTAGGGAGGAAAAATACATGGCACCCCTAAAAAATGAGTATTTTCGGCTTGAAAGCGCCATAATGGAGAATGACTTGTGTTTATTCATTGTCAACAAGCTAACATAAGTTAGGGTGAAATAATTGTTAGAAGAGCATTATATCAAAGATGTGTGAAGCCCTTATTCCCCTCTATTACACACTGGTGAGTCCACATACATGATTTTGGATCCACATTTCCAGAAAGTTGCAGGGGCTTCATCACTGAAGGTTTTAAGAAAAGACTGGACAGCCACCTATGTGAAATGGTATAGGGCAGTGATGGCAAATCTGTGGCACATGGAGCCATTTGTCAGGGCACGTGAGGCGCTGCCCTGTCAGGTAGCTAGCGTGCGCGTGCTGGCCAGCTGACCAGCCATTTTTCACCTTCCCCAGGCTCCAGAGGCTTTATAGGAGCCTGGGGAGGACAAAAAGAGCCTCCCCCACCCTCCCCCCGGAGGCCCTCCGGAGGCTTCATGAGCTTCTGTGAAGCCTCTGGAGTGCAAAAAACCAGCCCTATGGGCAAACCGGAAATTCAGGAACAGACTTCCGGTTTGCTAGGAGGGTCATTTTGACTGCTCCAGAGGCTTCAGGGAAGCCTCCTGAAGGTCCCTGAAGCAATAGCAATAGCAGTAGACTTATATACCGCTTCATAGGGCTTTCAGCCCTCTCTAAGCGGTTTACAGAGAGTCAGCATATTGCCCCCAACAATCTGGGTCCTCATTTTACCCACCTCGGAAGGATGGAAGGCTGAGTCAACCCTGAGCCGGTGAGATTTGAACCGCTGAACTGCTGATCTTGCAGTAGCCTGCAGTGCTGCATTTAACCACTGCGCCACCTTGGCTCCAAGCCTTCGGAGCGCTCAAAACGACCCTCTGAGCAAACTGGAAGTGACTTCCACTTTGCTCGGAGGGTCATTTTGACTGCTAGGGAGAAGCCTCCTGAAGGTCCCTGAAGCCTCCGGAGGGTGTCCGGGGGGGATGGGGGAGGCTGTTTTCGCCCTCCCCAGGCTCCTATAAAGCCTCTGGAGCTTGGGGAGGGTGAAAAAAGCATGCAAAAAATGGGGGGTCGTGCCTGTAGTGAGCACTTGCGCACTGGGGAGGTCGTGCATTGCATTATGGGTGCGGCACGTCCGCACACAACCCTCCTGCACTCCCCCCACTTATGGCACGTGAGCCAAAAAAGGTTTGCCATTGCTGGTATAGGGCCTCCTGCTTGAGCAGGGGGTTGGATTAGAAGACCTCAAAGGTCCCTTCCAGCTTTATCCTGATTGATTGATAGTATAGAACAGTTTCAGAGGAGAGTGACAAAGCTGACAGACTAGAGCACAGACGGAAGGAACCTTGGATGTTCAACCAGAAAGAAGAAAGACTGAAATGAGACATTAAAAAGGTAATATAGATAAGATAATCAGGTATTTTTCACTTCCATGATTCTGTGATTCTTTTCTTGGCTTACCAAATGATGGTTTTTGAGAATCCTGTACAGGAAATTTTGAACTTGAAGCTATCAGTTTTCTGTCCACAGGACTTGGGGATATTATTCAGAAGGGAAGGTGGTTTGGGTGTCTAAGTGTGTGGGTTATAATTAGCCAATTGTTTAAAGCAAATTTTAAATTTATAAAGCTCATTTGTTCACTTTGCAGCTAAATTAGATACCAATTGAAGCTACGTTTTATGTGTTTATCTTGTTTCATCTTTCCAGATTCCAGGAATGCAATTGAACTTTGTTTAGAGGCACAATGCTATATTGGCAGCAAAGTTTCCTGTAGTTTAATTGGAAATAAGTTGCTGCTTTTTGTACCTTAGGTTGTTGCAGCGTGACAATGAGGAGCTGCGTCGACGGCTGGCCTATGTCACCAACAAAATGGAAGCAATGGAAAGGGAGTTGGAGTCTGGGCAAGACTACCTGGAGATGGAATTGGGCCAAAATCGAGAAGAGCTAGAAAAATTTAAAGACAAATTCCGTAGGTATGTGTCTTTTAGAACATCAGGTGGGGAGGAGAGAAAAGCAGTCCAGTTCCTTAGTTGATAGTGTTTATCTTATTCTGCAACATGTTTTACCATAATCTGCCATTTATAGAAATACTGCAAATGAAAGCCTTTGGCTTTCCAGGTGTTGTTCACTTAAAACTCCTAATACCTCCTGGCTGCTATTCTTCATAGTAGTTTGATAACATCTGGAAAACCAAAGACTATATTCTCTTGTAGATCATTATGTACAGGGAAATTATTGTATATGAAATGTGTGTCCTGAGACGTACAGACACCACTTATGAAGCTGGGTTTTCCCCTTTACCATTTGACTTGCTATTGGATAGCTTAGTGTTATGTAAGACCCATAGATTTACCAAGCTATATTGTAATTACTATATAGAGATTCCTTGGTCAGGCTTTTTAATACCTTTGTTAATAACTGAAGACAGTCATAGGAAGCCAGAAACAGAGAAGAAAATGAGTTTTACTGAATCTTGCGAAAGACATGCCCAATCCAAATGTCTCTCCATGATTCCCGAAGATGATGGCTACGTTGAATGATGCCTTACATAGGGGGAAGGGGTCCTTTCTCATGGCCTATTAATATTTATAGTTTATTAAATTTAACCAGGTCTGAATACAGTAGTTTAAACCAAAGTGAGAGACCAGTTCTAAGAAAACACAGATAAGTCATGGATCACCAGCTTAGAAGCTGGAGCAATGGAGACAAATGTGCAGTCATTAATATAGCAACTTCACAGGTGGGAGGAAGATGACGTGATGAAGAGAGAGGAAGAGATTAACCTTTACTGATAACTGTATTCTACCATACAGGATTTGGAGATTTCTCTGAAAGCTTTATCATAGTCTTCAACATTTCTGCTCTTTTACTGGAATGGATTTTGATCATTTCCATCTTATCAAGCTTGTTGTGTCCCCCCCTCCCCCCTCCTCTCTCTCTCTCTCTCTCTCTCTCTCTCTCTCTCTCTCTCTCTCTCTGTCTCTCTCTCACACACACACACACACACACACACACACACACACACACACACACACACATTTTGTACCTCTGTTCTCAAGCTTTCTGCAGATTAATGCAGAAGGAGATGAAATACCCAAACATGGCAGAATTTAAGGCATGCTGTAAATACAATATCACAGTCCATTGTATAATATGTCATATATGGTGTTCACCCCAGGGGATATTTTATGCCTATTCAGTAACATGGGTGTTCTTCTATATCTTAGATTGCAAAATAGTTACACAGCTTCACAAAGAACAAATCAGGATTTGGAGGAGAAGCTGCATGTCCTGGTAAGTGATTGTATGGCCCCATAATCAGTAGAATGGGCAGGTCTAACTGTTTTAAAGATCTTAAAGGGTATAATATATCTGTATTACTGTATAGTAATATCAAAATGCAATTAATCAAGAGTAATGAGTAGAATTTCAGTCTAGAGTTGATGAAAAGGGGCATTGCTACCAAGTTTTATGTTTTGTGCAACAGTGTTTTGGGTTCTCCTGAATGCAGCTATTTGTAGTTTTGTCTTGCAGCTTTTTAAAATAGTCTTGGAGTCATTATGTGCTGCTTATAGCAGAATCTGGGTGGGATGGTTTTGTCATGAATTGTGGGATGTCAAAGTGGAGCCAACATTTATATATTATGTGCATTCATAACACTCATGGCTTTTTTTCTCTCCTCTCTCTTTCTCTCTCTCTTTCTTTCTCTCTCTCTCTGTTTCTTTCCTTCCTACGCTGCTGCTGGCACATGCTGGGTGTGCTCACCTCTCAGGCCTCTCTCAGTCAAAACTGGATTTTTGCAGTTGCGTCTTTTTGTTTGTGTGTTTTTCTTTTCCTCTTCACATGTTTCAGCCTTTCCAGTTTCATTGTTACTCAGTTCCATGCATTACTCAGCCCCACTTGCACTGTCTTTGATGGGATCCAGAATCTGAATCAGCCTGCAACTTGGGTTTGAATGAAATAGCTGATCCTTTCTTAGCATGACTTGCTTCATCCTATTTTATGTGATTCCCTAGTTTGGGGTTGGGTGGAGTGCCATTTATCTACCCCAAAAATTAATCTACAAACTGACATGAAATATAGTACTTTTTGTTATCATTGCAGAACTAGGAGTTGGGTAGTACAGTTCTCAGAAGCTTCAATCACCATAACAAAAACTAAGGATTTCTCATTCTAGTACAAATACAATATTAAATCATTATCATTTTAATCCAATATCAACACTCATGCTTCACAAGATAGAATGGAGTGGGAACAAGTTCATGTTTTTCAAATTAAGTGAAATGTTTTGTTGAAGCAGCTGCTGACACAATAGTGTCAGTAATATTTGTGTTAGTATGAAAGTTATATTATCTGTCATCTGAACTGAGAGATAGGTGGCAAATAAATTTGGAAATAAAATAAATGTGGTGAACATGTGAAATAACAGAAAGCTTCTGATCCTGCTCATTTTATATCACAATATATAACTGCAGGAAAAAGAAATAAAATAAATGATAGATAGATAAATAGATAGATAGATGATAGATAGATAGATAGATAGATAGATAGATAGATAGATAGATAGATAGATAGATAGATAGATGTTACATTATATATAGATATATCTGCAAGGCTAGGAATTCTGCTTTTCTGAGTGGGCTTTAGAACAATAAGGTATTACTTTAAATGCAAAATGAATATCTGAGAATCCATTTTCATGGAAAGCACAAGTGAACAACTTTCAGTTGTATATTTTCCTGCTCCCTGAATCCCATCCTGACCATACTCCTTTACTATGAGTGCTTTGCTGGATGGGATTGCCATTGAGGCAGGAAATATGTCATATAGTGTGAACAGTAAAGTAGGCTTAAAGTAATAGACAGATTACTTGCATTATCAATGCACCCACTGCCTTCATTTTCCTCCAAAGGGTGGGTCTCAGCTGCTGGAGGGTTGCTCACCCATTGAAAGAGCCTATACTTATCGGTATAGTAGTACCGGTAATTTAAAGGCTGTTGTACATTTATTTGAAAGCAAACTCTATTAGACTGAATGAGGCACACTAAACCTGGGCTGTTTTTCTGTGGAAAAGGTAAGGTACTTTTGTAGGGCAAATGCCTATTGAAATTTCGTAGCAGAATTTGCCCTTCCTGTGATGAGATGCTTATGTTTTGCTACTTCAGCAAAATATCTTATTTGGAAGAGGTTGGGATAAAAGGACAGTCTTGGAGATTCAAGAAATAAGTTGAGGGCTAGGATGTGCAAATCAGATTAAGTCTATTCCTTATCAATATGGCATGCATTTAAACATTACTTTTTGCCCCTCAGACAGTCTTAGAATTACCTGTTTAAAAAATAAACACCATTCAGTTTTGTCTAGTGATTAAGGCACCAGGCTAGAAACCAGGAGACTGTGAATTCAGTCCCGCCTTAGGCATGAAAGCCATAATGCATGACTTTGGGCCAGTCAATCTCTCTCAGCCCAATCCACCTCATAGAATGGTTGTGGGAAAATAGGAGGAAGAAGAAATATTTGGTATTAGATATGTTTGCCACCTTGAGTTATTTATAAAAATAATAAAGATGGAATAGAAATTAAATAAATAAATACCCTCAATCATTGTTATTTATTGCACTTATCCTATGCGCCTTGCTCAAAGTATGTATTTTTGTTTGAATTCATTCCAAGGTGGATTTCATTTTGGTGGGTCACATCACTTTTATTATAAAGAATGTATATGCTAGCCTGCAATGCTAGGTAAGTGTAGGAGAATAGAATTTTAAAACTCATAGCGCAGGAACCATTTCTTTCTAATGATAAGCTCTAGCTGTTAATTTGATATGTTTTTAAAGAGTACAATATCTGCTTGTTTCCATTATTTTCTCCTACCATTTCTCACCATTTGTAGACTAAAATTTGAAAATTGAGATTTTTGTTAATTAACAATGAATATTGTAAAATTAAAGACCATGTGTAGACCAGGTTCAGACGAAGCCAAATAAGCTACTATTCCTCTGCCCTACAATTAGATATTTAATTATTGCAGAAAATCTAGGTATGTGTAGAGTTGCAGAAAACCTGAGTAGAAGATATAATAAGTACAGTTGCTTTGGATATTTTATGTGCTCCTATTACTTTTCTCACACAAACAGCTTTTCATAATTCCCCTAAGCATAATTCATCTCCTGCTCAAATGTGTCTATTCAAACCAAAATGACTAAAGTTTGATCTTTCTTGCTTTCCAAAATGTTCTTGGATTTCAATTCTTATAATGCCTTACAATAGATAACACTAGCTTAAAATGATATGAATTGGAGCACAGCAGAAGCTCAGGTTTGCCAACACCTGATTTAAAGGGCACTCTTCATGTTTGCATGATGTTTTTGCAAACAGGTATGAAGAAGTCAAGAAACACTCAAACATAATTTGCGTTCCTAAGTAATGCCTTCCTTAGACACACAAAAAGAATTAGATGGGTAATTTAAACCTCTTTTTTGCTAAAGGAAGAAAAGGAGTTCGATTTTTAGAGTTGGGCAGGCTGTGGAAGAGAAGAGGGCAAGGATGAAGACTGCCAATTGTTGACTAATGTGACTCATCGCCTGTATATTGCTATTCTCTAGATTAAAAAAGCTGAAATGGATCGGAAAACTCTTGATTGGGAAATTGTGGAGCTCACCAATAAGCTTCTGGATGCCAAAACAACTATCAATAAACTGGAAGAGCTTAATGTAAGCCGTCTTTTTTTCAGAACATTGATCTTGTATAGGAAATAGGGAAATAATTGATAGGTGTATCCTTATTTAAGTATATTAGTGTTTAAAGTTCTGTGAAGAGCAGCACATGACAGCCTGCTGAAGATCAATAAACATCCTTCTAAAAAAAAAGACTGGCAGTGTATAAGAGAGCCCAATTCCTATCCAAGCAACATATTGATGCTGAACTTTTTCAAAAAGATGGATTGTGAAAATTGGGATACTTAACCTGTGTTTTGTTTAGAACAGCCTTTCCCAATTGGGTGTTCTTAAAATGTACAAAATTATGAATATGGGCCTTCCCACTTGATGTGGTTCATATACCAGCATATCTTGAGGACCTAGGTATGGAAATGCAATGCATTAACTGACAGCCATACAACTCAATTTATTCTATCAGACATTTACCAAAGATTCTGATGTTTTTTTGTGTAGTGAGTTGTTTTTTATTTTATTTTTTATTATTTTTCCTATTGGCTTTGTACATTGATATGTCAGCCAGTTCTCCGCTTACAGTAGTTGTCTTTTGTAAAGCCTGTTTTAAAAATAACTATTCTAGTTTGTGAATGAACTTGTCAAATTGCACAAGTTTTAATCAGCCACAATGGAGAAGAGGCTAGTAGCTAGAATAGGTAGTAGAAGATAGTAGCTGTACATTTTAATGCATTTTTATTTTTCTAAAATGTTCATTGGGACTTGCGAAAGAAATTGATATGATCAAGACTAGTTCTGCCCTTAGCCTTTAGCTGCAGGTTCTGTGTTGGCATAATCCAGGGGTGTCAAACTCGCCTGTGGGCCAGCTGTGTCACGTGCTGGCCCTGCCCGGTTTAGCGAATGGGGGGGGAAAGTCCCGATACATCACGTGATGCCTCTGTGATGATGCGAGTTTGACACCCCTGCCGTAGACTTGCAAGTTCTCAGTTGTTTTGATTTCATCATTATGAAATACTTTTGTACTTTTGCCTCGGACATCACCTTGTTGTGGACCATTTCAAGCTATGTCTCTTCAATTATGATGTGTTGTCTTGACAGGAGCGATACCGGCTAGACTGTAACTTAGCAGTGCAGCTCCTGAAGTGCAACAAATCTCATTTTCGGAACCACAAATTTGCTGATGTGAGTAAAAACCTGGAGGGGTTTGAGGACCTGTGAATCACTTTAATGGCCTGGGATGAACTTATTTTTCTGGGATTTCTGTTTCCTAACAACAAACAGTTAATGCCAGTCATCTCATACATGTTGTTTCTCATTCTCATTGCCTCATTGCCTTTGAATTCAGTAGGTTCCTGAAAAGAGTTTCATGAATTGCAGGCTTCCTGCTTAATCCTAACTTTCTTCTTTTTGTTTCATTAACCATTTCTATATGAATCCTCAGCACAATGAGTTATTATAAGAGAATTAGTAATCTAGTACAAGAATTTGTTTACTATGGGGGTTTTAACTAACTAAAGTCAGAAGGTGATTTACTAACAGGATAGAAAATAAGGAAGGAAGTTAGCCTAGGAAGTTTAAATATCTAGTAGATTTCCAGATTTAATAAACATTATCACAAATTTGTTCCAAAGTTCAATATGTTCTTGCTACTGATTTTACTGTTATGATGCGTATATTTTTGCTGGCTTTCAGGCTTGCAGAGTGGCACACAAATACAATCATAGTCAACTAGAAGTCCTAACAGCTTTTGTTTTAAAAAAAAGATATACTGTTCAAATCTGGTTTCAACCTAAAAATCATCTATGAGTTAAACTGATGGCAATCTTAAACAGAAAGCTATATACAAAATAGATGCATGGACTTATTGTATATTGACAGTGTTTCCAAAGTATTAGTATCACCACTGAAAAGGATTTCTTACGTATCCAACAGATCTTAATAGTGTTAGAATTATCCCCAAGGTAGATGTTGAAAGTCTTTTGGTACTAATGTATCATTGGGCTCGCAGATGAATTGGGACCAAGATTTAACAGCAAATACAATTGAAACATTTATGTTTCATTTATACATATACTTATATTAATTGCAGCTTTTTAAAATAGGAACAAGATTAATAGATGATGTTTGCATAATATGTTTAAAATATACTGATAGATATAAAAATCAATATATGAAATTTACTCTTTCTTTATTGGAGATGAGAAGAGTTCATTTTCTGTTATACTATATTATTCCATAATTAAATGGCCCCTCTACAATTATATAAGTATAGCTACAACACAATTATGTTTTTAAACTATTTTCAAACACTTGCTTTCTCCCATTTCAATATTGCAATAACACACTGGTAGAACCAATTGTATCATGAATTTTTCATGTAACCTGTCTATACTCTGATGTCTAAAGTCAGCTGCTGCTGACATCTTCAAACCTGCCACTCCATCTCCAGAATGTCATATTATATACATATTAGTTAAAATGAGACCACCATCTTTTCCATGAGATGCTTTCAGTTCAGGCTAATGGAAACCAGAACAACATGCTATTAATTCCTATTTATATTAAATATGTATTACTTAGTAAATTAGTATTTTTATTTTAGTGGTTCTTTGGAGCCTGAAGTTTTTTCCCCAGCCGCAGAAGAAAATTGTTCCATTGTATTGAAACTCTGACTTGATGAAAGTCATCGCATACTTGCTTTAATATTAAGAGATTCATGCACATGCTGGTTTTCAACATTTTAAAACATGGATTATTTCAAATATAGACTGCCAAGCTACTCATTCCATGGATGACTTGTGGGCATCCCTTTAGGATACAGAGTTATCTATTTAAAGAATGATTTTTTTTTTTCATTTATATTTACAGGCCTGGTACATGTTCTCAGGTATCAGTGTTTACACATTTCTACTGCTGGATATTTAGGTTAGCGCAATGCTTGTCGTTGCAATCCTAATAGATCTGGCCCATCACAGGGCATTTGGTCAGAGAAAAAGATTATGTCACCTCTGCATTCACCCTATTTGATCTCTGCCATGGGTGCTGGCTTTCATGTTCTCTGTCATTCGTCTTTTCATGGTTTACAGGAATTGCTGCAGTATTTACTGGGAAATGAACAAGAGCTGAGTCCTGCAGGAAGGCATCTTAGAGAGCAAGGAAGGACCACGTTCTGCTAGAAGCTCAGCTCTAGGATTTTCTGCACGGAATCTATTTGTGTAACTGTTGAGATGAAAGCTGATGAAAATGATATACTCCTTGCTTATAATTTGCTTGAGTGACTATCCATGAGAAGATTCCCAGGGAGTGCAAAGTGGTTCTGTTTCTAAAATCAATCAAACTAATTCTAGGGCAGTTTGGCCAAGGCAGTGCCCTATAATTACTAGATGTTTCCTAGCAGACATAGTTTATAACAAGGGCAAGGAGGGAATTGGTCATTCAGTTCAGTGTGGCAATCAACTTTTCCCCCCCACCGATCAATAGTACTGTGTTGGCCTAACATGAGCAAGGAATGCAAGATGTTGCAAATATTTCTATTTCTTCTAAATGTATATTGGAAACACAATATTTCCCTTGATTCTGGGATAGAAATAGAAGTATTTTGAATGTAGATATTATATATTTGAAAAGCCCTTCAGTTACATTTAGTTAGAACAAGCAGCTTAGATGGGCTTTGCCAAAACCTCTACAGCCACCTTGGTGTATTTGTCCATCCCATTTACCCTGTTTCCTATATGCTATTTTAATTCTGCACTACTCTTGTCTTTTTTTAGCTGCCATCTGAGCTGCAAGACATGGTCAACAAGCACTTGCAAAACACTCAGGATTCTGTAGGCCCTGGCCAGGAGGAACTGCACAGCTTGGCTCCCTCTGACGCTGTGCCCACCTCAGTCATTGCTAGAGTGTTGGAGAAGCCAGAATCACTGGTGCTGAACTCAGCCAAATCCAGCAGTGGAAGTTGCTCTATGGCTGAAGATGTTTTTGTGCATGTAGATATGAGTGGCACTCTTCCTGAAACTTGCGTGAGTTCGAGGCAAGCAGAAAACAAGGGGAAGGAGGGATCTAGACAGCAAAATGGGAGCTGCAAGCCACAGAACTGCTTGGAGAGCCTGCCAAAGGAGGTGCCTACTTTTGAGAAACTAAGCCCATATCCCACCCCTCCCCCTCCCCACCCCATGTATCCAGGGCGCAAAGTCATTGAGTTTTCCGAGGACAAGGTGCGGATTCCAAAGAACAGCCCACTGCCCAATTGTACTTATGCTACCCGCCAAGCTATCTCTTTGAGCTTAGTCCTGGGGGAGGATGAGAACTGCGACAGGCAGCGCCCCTTTCCCAGCAGCCCAGCCTCAGGTCAACGCTCTGCCTCCAGCTGCTCCTACCAACCTTCCCCCAAGTTGAGCCGGGTTCCTGGATCTTCTCAAAGCAGCCCCTTCAGCAGCCCCCCACAGGTTCCCAGCACATTGGCCAGCTCCGCCAGCTCCGAGGAGGATTTATTAGCTAACTGGCAGCGGATGTTTGTGGATAAGGCTCCTCCTACCACAGAGCAGGTGCTAATAAACCGTACTGCATTTAGCAGTGACACAGCACAGGAGCTCCAGAAACGTTTCAGCCGCTCCATGCAAGAGTTAGGTCGGGTAGCTTCCGCCTACTCAGATGGTGAGGAATCCGTGCAGAGCTACAGCTGGACTGTAAGCAGAGACTCAAGCGTGGACATCGACAGCACAGAGTTTCGAAGTCGGCGGAACTTCTCTTCTGACTACAGCACAGATTTCTCCCAGGACGAAAGCTGCAAATTGCTGCAAGGGTCTGGCACTGCAGGGATGGCAGAGCCTGTCACTTCTTCACCAGAGAAGTCCAAAGATTACATAGCCTACCCATCTGGGAGCCCAGCTGAGGAACAGGGATTGCTGCTCCAGGAAAGCAGGGTGAACAGCCAGGAGGGGGTTTCTGAGCAAAGCAAGGATGGCAAGAGCAAGCCACCACCTGCACGCCCACATCGCAGCCCCAAGAGAATGGGGGTTCATCATTTACATCGGAAGGACAGCTTGACCCAGGCTCAGGAGCAAGGCAACTTACTTACTTGAGAACGGAGAAGAAGAATTGTCTTGGCTACCCAGGTTGAGTGTTGCATTCTCATTCCAGGGTTGCCCTTCAAGCCCTGAGACTCAAGGGATTGCCATCATGTTATTTTGGCCAGGAATTATAGGCAATGTTTAAGTATTTACTGTCTTTTTAATACGCGGGAAAGGGGAGACAGCTCTTCCCTAGCACCAGGATGCACTTGGATGTATGCTGGCAACTCTTTTGTGCTGATATTGACTGCTCAAGCACTCCTCAGGTGTGGATAAGAGATAGAATCGTGCTTTCTGTGCCTGCCTTCTTCAACCTGTTCTCCTTGTCTTGAAGGCCAAGATCTAGAAAATAGTTACACTGAGTCCAAGTATAATAATATATATGATTGGAAAACCAGCACAATTTTAGATCTACACAAGACCTCTAACTGTATGAAATTGAATCTGGTGTTAATTACCTGACACACCTTCCCTCTTAAGGTAAAGAACAATGGAGTAGTTGAAACAAAGGTATGCTTTCTATCTCCCCTCCATGCGTCCTTTCTCAAAACGCTCAGTGAGGGATTCCACCTGACTTCATTTCTTTTCTTCAAAAATTCTGCCTTCACACTTACTGATCAGTTCCAATTGATTCAAATTAAGTCCTGAGACACCTAAAGCCTATATTTCTACCTTTTTGGCTTGTGGCACGAGATAGGAATATTTAGTCCCTATTTTCTTGCCTCAATCTCCCACCAAGCCATCAGGTGAAGAACATGAATGAAGTGAGAAGCCTTCTGTGAATGAACATCCTCAGTTCTGTAAGCTTTTGGTGAATTCTGTAATATTTTGGTGAGTTCATGTTTGTTTCTCCAAGCCTTCCTGTGGCTATATGCATTGGTCAACAAGGCAGATGAGGCATAGGAATCACTTCTACTGTTTCTTTGCATGTTGCATATGGGGAGTGGGGCTCCACATTATGGAAGTTGGGGTTTTCTGCCAAACTACATCTCAGACTCCCTGCCATAGTTTCCCAACTTGAGCTAAATTGTTTGCCATAATGAGCTGAGTCTGTGTAGCTGTCTGTTTAGCTATCACTTGGATACTCTGGATCATGATTTGGTGATCGTGTACTATCTATGTTTTCCTTTGGATTAGTCTTCCTCACTCTTATTCTTTAGATGTGTAGGGGCTAAAATTCCCAACAAGTGTGACTATAGGGCTGTGTGGTTACAACACTTCTGAGGGAGGGGGGGAAATGCCAAATTGAGGAATGCTGCTTCAGGTCTTCAACTATTAATATTTACGTATCTCTCCATTTTTGGGTGAGCAGAAAGGTGTTGTGGGATGGGGTGGTATATGCTATAGAAGAGATATCTCAGCTTTTTTATCTTGAGTCATCTTATGTCTGGTCCATAAATTTCACTAGCTGAGGAAAAGATTCACATTGATCCAAGACTAAACCATACAGCCAGCTTGCCTCTTGACGACTCTTCTTGGCACAAAATTAGATATTTCTTATTTGCCCGCTTGGAGATGGCTGATGAGGTTGGGCATCCCAATATGGGGTCCAAATTGACACTAGTGCCTTTCCAAGGCCTTACCCAAGGTCTTTTATTCCCTTTCCCCCTTTTCGGTTTCCTACTTGTATTCAGTATTTTGTTCTTTTCTGGCTGTTTTTGTGTGTTATTTGCGCATTTGAGTGGAGGGACTAATTTCATAGTGTTAAAAAATTTTCATTAAAGAATCAAAGTTCCATATTTGAATTCATTAACCTGCCCTGCTATTCATGCAACCAGAGAAACTTCTTGGCTACTTTGTTTAATTGATTTTGCCAGTTACTTGTTTGAATGAGATTTTGGTAATTTTCTGTTAGAGAATATTACGGCTTTTCTTTTCAAATACAGCAATCTGGTCATACTTGACCTTTTGGATATGGTCGTGTTTAAATTCTTACTAATGGACCATTCCTTTAGTTAAGCTGCTAGCTACTGCATTGTATTAGTGAGATGTAACACAGTATTTTTTGCTAATAAACTGGTGCTAAAGATATTATTCCTTTAGCTTACATAATACTTAGTGGTCTGATTTCTTCAGTTGATATTTACTTACTTACTTCTCTTGATTTAGCTTGCAAATTCCTTGAATTTTCTCTGCACTACATGGAAGAGGACAAAGGTCACTATTTTTTCTGTTCCAGTCCTCCTTTATACTTTTAATCCAGTTACTGATGGAGATAGGGCAGCTTGGTGACCTTTTATTTAAGCCAGTATTGGTTGAATCTTATCTAGTTGAAATGAAATAGTTCTAATGAGCTAATTGGGTCAATAGAATTGATTCAAGACCATTTTATATTACATCCAGATCCAGTTCTCCTTTCTGTGTTGGGTTGCATAAAACATTCCGAAGCTGATAACGTTATCAGTGTAGCTGATGACAAGATTATCTAAATATTTTTTTTCTTCTCTAAGTAGGTACATTGAGCTAAAGTGGGGACCCATAAAATTCAGCTCAGGGTCGCTAACATCTCGCTTTTGGCCCTTACAGCCCTCCAAGTTGGTGGGATCTAAAATTTTGGACTTTTTACATTAAAAAAAAAGGTGGATGTAGTTTAAGGGCCAAAAATGGATAATTTAAAGTCCTGCAGAGGTTATGGGTACCCATTTAACCCCTTAAGCGAACTCCTTCTATAAGTGACCTTTGAAGTGCTGTTGACATGCCGCCCAAGCACTCGGGTAGCCCTGTAGGTAATAACTTAATGGGCTAAAGGCTGGGGGAAGAAAGCCAGAAAAAATATTTTTTTATTATTATTATAAATGAATAGTATAATTTATCAAGTGAATTTACTGTCCTTGTGCAATCTGGCTTCTTTGCCCTTCACCTCTGACAGTATTTTGTTGGAGAACTTGAATTGACTCTCATTTAGCTGATCCCACCCTTTAGAGTCCCAACTCAAGACTGTTAATCTACAACTAAAATGTTTTGGTGGTGGTGTGTGTGTTTTATTTTGGGGTTTTTTTTTGGGGGGGGGGGTATTTTGTTTTGAGATTTACAAACTGATGATGTATATTTTAAAGGCAGAAATAAAACTATTTTAAAAATATGTCTGTGCAGTCGGTTGTTTATTTTGTGGCTTGAATCAGAAACAAGCCATAGAAATGTGCTAAAATTCTAAAGTGTTATCACAGGTATTTTCAAAACTTGATAATTGATATTTTAATCAGAAATGCAAGGGATCTAATCTGGAACCACCTTAATGCAAAAGATTGTTGTAACGGTTAGATACAACAATACCTGTTAGTTATATCAAGATTAACTTTCCTTTATGATTGTATTCAAATTAAAGTATTTTTCTGGAATTATCAGTTAGGTAACAATTGACCTTTGGTCTTTAGCAGGATGCTGAAGACCTTAGTGTAGCATGGGGCATCCTTAGTAAAGTAGAAGCACATATTCCGTTTTTTATTTTATTTTCAGTATTTAGATTTTAGAGTTCCTTCAAATTCTTGATATACTTGTATACCAGCCTTCCCAATATGAGTCCTTCTAGATGTTTTGCTAATATCCACATCAACCTCACCGTTAACCACTTTGAAGGTTGTATTTGAAATCCAAAACATCTCTGGTTGGAAGTCCACTATAAACCATGCAAGGGTTTACTGGAAAAATCCTAATTAGAAAATGCAGACACTGCTGCCTCCTATTGGTTTTCAAGGTCTTTGTATTTTATTTGCAAAGGAGATATATAATTGCATTTCTAGAATGATGGTAATACTGTACAATAATATTTTTATTGTTGGACCAAAGTGAATGTATACATAGAAGTAAGGCCAATATATAAAAATTAGTAGAAATAGTGAGCTGTAATCACACCTGATCTCTGTAATGTGTTTTGCAATCTTCACTTGTACTAAAAAAGTGTGGTGGTCTATGGTAATGTTATCACTTTGGTTCTGAAACAATTGTTGATACATTCCTGGGGGATGAAGTTTTTTTTAATTGATACATTTATGTGGGCCTTAATAATAGTTGTTTTGGATTTTATTCTTAAACAAGAAAAAGTTGGTACATTGGACTTACCACGCTGTGGGACAGAGGATTTTGTAATGTGATATCTTCTTTCCATTCACACCCAGGGCAGAACCAGAAGATTCTCGGAGTGCTTTCTGGGGGAAGATACAATTTATCCACCAGTTTCAGTATGACAACTCCCAGGATTATTTAATGAAAATACGCTTCAAAAAATAAGTGTGTGTGTGTGTGTGTGTGTGTGTGTGTAGGATTAAACTGTGTAGAATTAGTTGCTTAAATTGATATATATCGAACAACACTTAGGTGAGCTAGATGCCCTGTTTCTGTTGTAGAAAAAGAACTTCATGTAAGTCAAATGGTCTTTAGCAAAATCAGGGCATTTTATGATATACCAGAGCGGTCCCTGAGAGTTGAATTTTAAATCTGGATAGTTTCTAGTCCTTGCTAGAAACTACCTTCTGTTCTGCCAAAAATGTTTCATCCAATCATTGCAATAGTTATGCTCACAGCATTTTATGAGAGGTGACAGAGGAGATGTGTCCCAAGCAATCCATACATATATGAAGTTATTTGGGATCCACAGAAAAGAAAATTCTAGACTCCATTTATTCGGAAATAGTGGTTGGTGCTTACTTCTCCCCTTTTGCCAGTGGGGAAGTATATTTCCCTGGCTGGAACCACATTTGAGGTTTCTGTGCCTCCCCCAAATAATGTGTCCCTTGTTGCCAGTTGGGATGCTGCTTTGCGTGTGGTAGGAGCAGAAGGAATGGGGAAACTCTGATGTCCTGGTGGTGGTGATTAAGAATAGGGTTAGGCATATGCTGATTGGTTTTTGGTTGGTTAGGAGTTTCTTTTTTCAATCTCAGTAAGATCCATATCTCTAGAGGCTTTCTAAATAGATTATCATGTTTGAAGAATCCTAATATGAGGACTGATTTTATAACTTTGCTTTCCTGTATTCTACCCAAAGTTGTCACTTGTTGTCTACATTAGAATCATGCCTTCTGCTGAAAACTCTGTAATTTAGGTTAATATATGCCATAAAACCAGGCTTGCTATTATGATCATGCCTTGGCTATGGGATCAAAAGTCTAGGGAAAATGGAATAGGCAAGGAAAGTTCTTAGTATAAGACTAAGGCAGTAGCTAATGGATTCGGTGTTATATAATCTTCATTCTGTCCTCTGGATATTCTAAAAGCATCTTTATATACTTTTAGCTTCCAAAATCAGAGGTATCATGAGAACAGGTCCAGGAATTTCCCTTTGGAAAATTATAGAATTTGTACGCCGAGGGTTAGAGTTAGCGTAACCCTAGCCCTAACCCCATTTTACACCCAATTCCAACAGATCTAACAGAGGACCCATAGAAACAAACAATTCTGATTCTTTTAGTCTAGGGACTTACAGACTACTCCCCCCCACCTCTAGTGGTGAAAAGACTGCTTTTCGGAAAAACCTGATAGATTTGGCACATGAATGTTAATCTGCTCAATCTAAGGAGAACTATGTCTTCCTCTTCAACCAAATGTACACGTGGTGGGACAGGATAACTTGCTTACCTGTTTCATATTTCTTCCCCTTGCAATCAGCCTAGTTCTTGACCATTGCAGTGGAAGTCTAGGGAGGAAGAAAGGGGGACAAAAGGGAGAACGGTGCTACTTTTCTCTCGTTTGCTTCTGTAAATTAATCTGGCTATGAATCATCCATAGTGGTATTTTCTTTCTATCTCCACTTCCATGGCTGAGTAGGGTGGTTTAATCTAGGAAATCTGCGCCTACTTGGTGAATTCTTGCTTGATCCTAGAGATCTCTGGCCCATGGCTTTCAGGGAGGAAGATGTGATTCAACACCGGTATTCCATCTGGAGGGCAGAGAGGGCTAGGTATCTAGCATTGCTAGCTTCTGTCCCCTGTGATAGTTTTTGGATAGGGATGAACCCTCTGGAGTTGTAGGTGGAATGTGTTCATGGCCTGCAGCTTTGATAGTTGACTATGTTCCCCTCTTGAAGCAGGATAGGGAGGTGACAATGGATAATGTGCTACTATGGGTGTCTTACTTGGCCTTAGCCATCTGAGCAGGGCAACCTATTCACTGACAAGAAGTTGTCTTTGGTGGCTACTGTATGCACCTCTCATTTTAGCCCCAACTTGAAAGAGCCACCCAGAATCATGTGAGAGTTGGGTGGCATCCACATTTTATTAAATTAATTTATCAATATTATTTCCACAATCAATTATGTGATTGCTGTAGCTTTTATTTTTAATGGCCTATTGTCATTTTGTGAAACAAAGAGTATATCAAAATGGCTTTGAGAAAGTAAAGACAGCAAAGTACATGAAATTTGAGTTCAATGTAGGACTTGGCTGAAAATGTTCTTACAATATTAGCATTCTGCTTTTCGTAAGACTGTAAGATACGTGGAGTCAAGCAGCCAAAGTGTTTTACTAATAACTTGCTCAGGTGAGCTGTTACTATTTTCAGTGTACATTTCCTCCCTTCTAACTTTTTCATCCATACGCAGATCAGAACTCTGCCATGTTTTTGTGAATTTTATAAAATTTTACCTCAGCATAAATACAAGCAATAAAAAGAATATCTCTCATTACATAAATATATACATCTGAAAAAATGCAGTTTCTCTCAAAGATCAGTTAAATATGGCAAAATATAAAAATACAGCAACTGAATCATCAAAAGCAGATGATAAGGACTGATTAATTAGAATCTGGTTCCAGAGTAGGAAAAGGAAGGTGACTAATATACGGATCTTCAGTCACACAGCCCAGTATTTGCATACAGGCATATCAGCTTTCCTATCTTTGCTTTGTGCACACATGAATTCAGAAGCACAGTAGACATTACACAAGATGTGTGAAAATACACATTTCCACCAATACATGATCTTTCCAAATACAGTACATGGAAATATTTTTCTTATCAGACATTCTGTTCACATCTCTGTTTCCGCTAATAGACTTTCTCCAAGGCCTGATGTTACCAAGACCATCTGGGAACTAGAATCTGAAATGGAAAAAAGTTTCTTTAGCATTGACACTGGCAACTTTTCAATCTTCCGTTCGCCCCATAGATAGTGCTGCCAAAATCCAAAAGCAAAATGGTTAATTTTCAGCCTGTGAATTTCTCTCTTAACTTTGTCTCAAAATAACAACAGTGAAAATCCAGTGATCTCTTATCTAGTGATCACAGCAGTTCCCTGCAGGTTTCAGCACCAGGAGAGAAGGGAAGCCATCCCCAATTGCAGCAAAACCTTTTTAAGACACCAGGTTCATTAAGCCCCTCTTTCTTAACACCTTTGAAGTGTCTGTAAAGTTGCCAGAAATCTTCCAAGCAACAAGTTTGTAAAAACCAGCCGCTGAGTTAACATAGTTTCCAATACAAAATTAAATTAACAGCCTGCATAATGAAAAGAAATGAGGTAAACAGCAAAAAGCTTAATAAGAACTTAAGTTACAAACAAATTAAGGGACCAGACAGTTTTGGAATATTAGGACTTTTGTTTAAATTTTTGGGAAATAATTTTTAAAAACCCAGTATTTTCATGGTAATATGAATTAAGTCTATTAAAAAATAAGAAATAGAAACGTGAAAATTTGCAATTTTGAAATAAAAACACTAGAGGGGACTAAAGACTTTGGGCAGAAAAAAGTCCAATGACAAGGTTTATAAAGGATATTTTATAATTAATATAATTAATGAAGCACTGTTAAGCAGTATATAAGACTAAGTAGAATTGCTATTTCAAACTTATTTCACAAAGGATTGAAGGAGACTCACTAGGTGTTGTAAAATTTGTGATTCGAAAGTTCCTAATAGCTGAAAAGCAGTTAACAAGTATTTTCCAAAAGTGATTAAGAAAGGGAGAATACGAACCAATTGTCTTTTTGAGGAGCCAAATGGAATTTGAACAAAATGGCTATTCCCTCATCTCCCAGAGCTTTAAAGCTACTGAGATCACTGTCTCAAGGTCTCTCCATGAGGAATAACTATCTGGAGCACTTGTGGGTGATCTCAAGTCCTCTCATTGTCCGGAGAGAAATTATGGAGAGGCAGTCTACTCGCTGGGTCTTCATTCTGTCATGGTCAGCTTCACCTTTTGTGGTGCCATCTTCAGGTTGTTGTTTCTTCCCCAGAAGTCTTCCCTGCAGTTTTCTTGAAAAGATTTTGGAAGTGGTTTGCCATCTCCGTGAAAGCATTAACTATTAATTTATATTCAAATTTAGTATCCATCAGCTTCTATTAAGATTTCATCCTGAAAGAGGAATTTCAGTTCTAGATAAACTATGCCAATTATGCTAATACAAATAAATATTGGGATGAAAGAACAATACAATTTGGAGATACAAGTATAAAAACTTCAATATTACAAGAATGAGAACATATCCATTCTCCATCAATTTATGTGAAATATAGAATTCCTCTATATTTGAAAAAGCATCTCATCACTAGGAGTCTCAATTAGTGGGCTATTTAAGTATCTAGTCTGTTTAAACTGTCCTACATAGCTTAATATACTTTTCCCCTTTATAAAGTCAGATAAACTGACTGAAATACAAATTAGTTTTACAATATGATAAAAACATACTAAAGACTAAATGACCAGTGTTCTAGTAAAGAAAATTCTTTTCTTTCCAAATAAATCAAGATTAAAAAATGCAATATCCTAATTCCACATCCGTGTAAATTTCCCACACAGTGTCACCTCCCATTCTCAAGAGGGAACCAATCTTACTGCTTTGACAGATCCGGGAATTCTTCTCTCTGGCCATCACTTCATGGTTCACAGTCTCATCTTCTTCCTCTCCCTCTGAAAGAAGGTCTGAGATTTGCTGCTGTAGTTCAGGACTAATGTTGTTCTCTGCCAGGATCAATGTCCTCAGAGCTGTTGGATAGTTTTCTACCATGTCCAATAAGATCTGAATTGAGTCAGAACAGAGGCATCATGAGTAACGGCTCACTCTAGTCTCTAGGTGACCAAGGAAAGAAAAATAAAATGTACTACAAACATCATGAACCGCAGTGACGCAGTGGTTAGAGTGCAATACTGCAGGGTACTTCTGCTGATCACCGGCTGCCAGCAGTTTGGCAGATCGAATTCCACCAGGCTCAAGGTTGACTCAGCCTTCCATCCTTCCAAGGTGGGTAAAATGAGGACCCAGATTGTTGGGGGCAATGTGCTAACTCTGTAAAACTGCTTAGCGAGGGTTGTAAAGCACTTTGAAGCGATATATAAGTCTATTGCTATTGCTATTTGGAGGTAGGAGAAACTTCTAAAGTAATTTACCAGATTCCCTGCATGGATTGCCCCTGTGACAGATTGGGAGGAAGCTAATCATCAGACTGCAAGAACAAGAGCAAACGGTTAAATGAGAGGATCCAAACTCATTGCAATGAATTAGGACATGCATTCAATTTTGCAGCTATTAAGATTGTTGGCTGAGCAGGGACAAAAATAGCCAGAGAACTGGAAAACAGGCCCCTGACCAGTCAATAGGAGTGCTGATGTACCATCACCAGCTTACCATGTATTTAGGAGCCAAGTGTGTGGTAGCACACTGAAACAACAGCTAACTACTTAATAGCTAGCCATCAACACCCTAATCAACAACTAAAAACCACAGACAATCAGGCATCATATAAATACAACTCATAGAACAGCCACGTGCACACATTCTGAAGAGAGAAATTCCCTGAGGATGGGCTTCAGCATGAGCCTGAAAGCTTGGAAGAATAACCCTTTGGTTCTGGTGACCGACTCAGACCGAGTCCTGCAAGATCTAAAATGTATTTATTATGACATGGGATTAACAAGACTTGAATGGCCAATTAACCTACAACAGTTGTATTTCTTTCTCTTCCCAATAATTACACAGAGCAAGTTCTGCATCACTTAAGAGAATCAGTATTTTTATCACTAATTCACCCTAACACTTGTGACTATGTCCATCTTTATTGATTCAAAACCAAACCAAACCCCACCCCACTCCCTTCACATCAAACCAAATCTAAGGGGAGGTAGGATGTCTTCCACATCATTAAAAGTTTTAAGTAATTGTAAATTCTTGAGTCCCTTGAGAAAAGGAAAAATACACGGGGAGGGGAAAATTATGTGCAAGCTTTGCAGTTGGTCACACTGACTCATGACAGGCAAGAAGAATAAGGGCAACAAAAAGAGATATTTCCTTACCATAGCCGACTGGTTGGTAAGTCCTGTCCCTTCCAAGTCTAAAACTTCTAAGGTGCGGCTGGATGCCACTGAAACAGCCAGCATCGCTGCTATCTGGTCACCTATGGAACAGAAAGCCAGATGATGTGAGAAAAACACAGTGCAGCTCTACCAAATGGACCCACTTCAAGAGTAGCAGAACGTGAGGGACATCCATAGTCATCTGAATGCTGAAAGTTTCTCCACTTTCCCTCAGATTATGGCTCCTAATGCTGAATTCCATAGTTGCAGCTTTATAAAGAAGATGCTGCGTTAATACTTTACCGTGTGTTGACAGTGCAGGATGCTAGGCAATGTGAAAAAATTCTCCTTTTCCTCCTGCTTTTCATCCTTGGCAAACTATAGCCAAACAATAGCAAAAAAATAAAAATAAAATCCTCAGACACTGAGCAAATCTGAGTAATCCTTGTCTCTCCTTGTCTCTGAGTAGCCCTCTAGCAGCTTATGATTGGTTAGCAGATGAAAGGATATACACTGCTCCTTGGGAACTGAGGTGTGTGTGGAGGGTAAGGGGAGGGGGTGTTATCCATCCTGAGAGGGCAAGGTGAGGTAGGGCGTTCACAAATATGGCCAAGATGTTCACATCTATCTCCTTTAGTGGGATGAGTAGTACAGAGCAGCCTGGCTCACCAGCTGCCAAATCAGCTCAGCAATGCAGCTGGGAAGAGAAGAAGTTTCCATGGCAACTACTGTTGGAACTCCTCCTTGCCTTGCTATTTTTTGAAGCTGCAGCTGGGAAAGGAATAACTTATGACCACCAAGCCCAGCAGTAAAGTTCTACAGGATGTGGGATAGAATCCAGCCAATGACCCCACAAATGCCGTGGAATCTGCAGAGGTAGTTCATAATCTTGGTTCCAGATGGCCCAATAGTGCTCTGCTGCTCTTCCTTTGTGTAGAATGGGGTAGTCCTCCGTCCTACTTTTCCAGAATAGAGTACGTGATGATGGCAGGTTTGGTTTTGTGCTTTCAGCTTTCAATTATGGAGTGGTCTCTTAAGCTCTCTTTTATTGCTTCTTTTTTAAGCATGTGGGTGGGAGATTATTCCTGACAAAATGGGCCTGGCTTACAGACAAGGGGAAAAAAAGAGGGGGGGAAACTAGATGAGGGAAGACCTGACTGAAAATTTACCAAGTCCCCAACCAGCCTTTGAAGATCAGGTGGGGGAGGAACAGTCCCAACACATCCAGAAGACAATGGGCTATAGAAGGCTGGGATAGAAAACACCTGATAAGCTGGCACAATTGGGCTGATTTTGTAGAAAGCAGCTTCACCAGCTGCCAAATTTGCTTTTTTTCTAAGTAGCCTTCTTATAGTCCTTAGCTCCTCTTGATTAGAGCACAGAATAAGCTGCTTTTAAATTACTATTGGTATAAGGCAACCATGTCAAACCCACAGACCACATCAGGCCCTGGCCAATGAGTAATGAAGCCCTACAAGATTTATAAAAAAAATTAAAGGAAGTTTGTTATTTATATACAGTAACTACATATTTTATACGCTGCCCAAGATGATTCCTCTTCAGTCGATGAGACCCAGGCAAATCCAAAAACTGGGCACCCATGGCATCCCTAACCGAGAAGACCAAATGGCTTTCTAAGAAGCTCCATTTGGGTATTATCTGGATTTGTTTTAAGATGCAAGCCTTAAATGTTATAACCTGTATAATCCCAGCAAGATCTCTAGTAGCCGGAAGGACATAGCCGGAAGGAGACACAAACACTGCCAAGTATCCAAATCCAAATAATCCTCTTACCCAGGGGGTTGTAGTCCAAGTTCAACACTCGCACTTGGGAACTATGAGCCACTGCAATAGCCAGACGTCCCCATCCCTTGGGGGTGATGCCAGAGTTTGCACTGAGAGTCAGTTCCTTCAATCCTAGGTATAAAAGAAAAGCCAGGTGACCTCAAGGCAACTTTTACAAAGCCTCTTCCATTCACTGAATTATTCATGTAGGTGAAACTTATCCAACCTTGATCAATTAACCTCAAAATGTATTTTCAATAGGCTCTTGTTCAAACTAGTACAATTAAACTACAATTATTTGGTAACCTATGTTAGATATAGGAGAAACTAGAAGTAGAGCAAAACATTTTCAGGAGCAAAAGGAGCTCAAGTTGCTTGAATGGCTGAGAGGCAAGCTCCAATAGAGTTATCTTACCACCCCAATTGTCACAATAATGCAACAATAAGCTAAATATTTGATCATGTTCTACCTTTCCCCAGCTAATGCTGTTCAGATGTGCTGAAATGAGAACAGAAATCCTAACCAGTAGGGCCCAATGTTGCAACTTTCAGTCCCACAACTTCTGGAGCACAAGATTGGGGAAAACAGTTTCAGGAATATTTGAAGTTCTACTCTCTGATTCTCCAATCCAAACGATAGCTACCGGTAGCCTTTGACTTACAACCCTTTTGTTTAGTAACCGCACAAAGTTACAACGGCACTAAAAATGTGACTTGTAACATTTTTCACACTTATGAATAGGGAAAGTCAAGTTCACGGAGCAGCTGCTATGATTCACTTGACAACTATTGCAAAACTTACTTAACAACTGCCTTGTTAGCAGCGGAAACCTTGTGCTTGATTTAGTCATATGTCGAGAACTGAGAGTTATCAATTAAAAAAGATAAATGTAACAGATTGGGCCTGTATTACAGTTTATATGTCTCGTCTACAACCCCAGGATGCTATAATCAAAATATACTTTCAAAATAGAAGATTGTTTATTAAGCTATATTGAGAATATGTGTTTAAAATGTTGTATATATTCATTACCCTTTCACTTAGGGATACATTTCCACACCTGCAGCTGATTAGCATTTTACACTTCTCCATATGAATGCATATGTCTGAGCAGCTGAACTGATAATGTATGCAAACATACTGTATTATAGAAATTATATAATTAGGTAAGATGTTAACAGTATTCAATTAAATAAACATATATACCGTAGTTATATGTTCCAGGGGAAGATTATTATGGTTTTAGATAATCAGAAAAACAAGATTGTATTAAGGTAAAGGTAAAGGTTCCCTTGCATATATGTGCTAGTCATTCCTACTCTAGGGGTGGTGCTCATCTCTGTTTCATAGCCAAAGAGCCAGCGCTGTTCAAAGACTTCTCTGTGATCATGTGGCCAGCATGACTAAATGCAAAAGGTGTACGGAACGATGTTACCTTCCCACCAAAGGTGGTCCCTATTTTTCTACTAGCATTTTTACATTATTTCGAACTGCTAGGTTGGCAGAAGCTGGGACAAGTAACGGGACCATTATGCTGCACTAGGGATTCGAACCGCCGAACTGCCGACCTTTCTGACCGACATGCTCAGCATCTTAGCCACTGAGCCACCGTGTTCCTTTTAAGATTGTATTACTTATCACTTATCACTTAATTTTTAAAATGTACCATAGTATCAGGAAGTTTCACTTATGAAACTTTTGTCTATTTAAAATCAGCATTTGATTGGATTCCTAAGGACGAATGTTTAAACAAGTACAATTACTAACAGCAACCTCAAATGATTGTTTCTTATTCAAAAACTTTATCCTTAACTGAAGGTGAAAAGTAATCATCACGGTCACAGTCTAATTTATTTCTAACTTGGGAAAGAAAAAATATAACAATATAACAGATATCTTTCCGCTTGCTTATATTTGAATAATAATATAGTGGTACTTTTCTTGACATCAGCTAGTACAAGAGAGCCTTATAGCTTCCCTGCAATCTATTGTATTGAGGAATTCTTAATTATCAATTTTCCTAATGGAAAAACGGAGGCAGGTTGTTTAAAAAAAACTCTAGCCAAATACAGACAGCAGGTAAATTGAAAATATGTATGCAGAGCAAATCAGGTTTTACAGATCTCAGTAGGTTGCTTTCCAGACAGCAGTAGTTTCCTATTAGGCAGAAACTGGTTGAAAGCATACAAAATAATCTTTCTTTCTTAGGTAAATAGAACGAACTGCCTTATAAGTGGTTGCTCAGCTGTTGTGCCTCTATAATGTTTTGGCTAGATAGAAATGTTCCGTCCAAATTCTTAACAACTATGTTTGTATTATACACAATCAGCAGTCTAGATTGGTCACAACTGAAGCTGGAGCTCAAATGTATTTACACAATCCTTAGTTTAAACTAATCTTTCCTCTGACGGTTTGAGTTTCCTAATCTAACTGGAATGCTTTAAATCCTTTAGAAACAATCTTGGAAATAAAAAAACATCCAGTATTATGAATTTGCCTTGGATTTAGCTCAGTTGAGTTTTTACAGAAAGCAAAACAAAACAAACAAAACTTAGTCATTGTGGTACTATTTATTAGATCTGTTTGCCACCCATCTCTCTTTGAGACAACTCTACAGGCTTTACTAAACTCCAAAAGGTGGTATTATTACCAATTACTGAATCTTGGATGCCCTGACCAAAACTTTATGCTTGGATGTTATCATTCTAATATGACTGCCCCAAATCAGAGCAGAGCCTCTACAATGTGTGTATGTGTGTATATGTTATATAACTGTGTGTATGTATGTGTATTTATATGTGTATATAAACACAGATCTATTAATTTATTTTTGTATTATACCAAGGATCCATATTCAGCACAACATACATTCAGCATTTCCACTCTTGAATTCCTACTGAATCTGGGTTAGAAATTAGTGAAGAATAAGGGTGGGGGGAGAGATTATAAATTCAGAGAAGGCAAAGGTGCATTTTACTCAGTCAAGCATTCTCTGGTACTATTTCTAATAATTACAGATTTGATATTTGCTATATGTAGTTGTTTTGCAGAAAAAAAATGCATGATATTTACAGAGCACCTTTTATGTTATAGAAGAATGCTTCACATCTCCAGGGTACAGAGTTTACCTTGAATATATATCAGTGGTGGGATACGACCGGTACGCCCCAGTATGGGCGTACCAGTGCCTGCTGGGAGCACCAGGTACCGTTCTGGTACGGTGCTCTGGAGGGCCCACCCATCCTCCTTACCTGTATTTGAGCTGATAGGAGCTTTCGCACACAGAGCGTATGGTGCCTGTGCAATGTTCCGCCAAGCAGCTGGAGCATTGCAGGTGAAGTACGCATGCACATGGTGAACGCCGGGCCCGTTGCAGCGTACCAGTTGCAACGGGATCCGGAACCCATCACTGGGGTGTGTGTGTGTGTGTGTGTGTTTTTCAAGAGCCCATTCTAGTTTCACATGAAAAGAAGTAAACTTCTGTTCTTAATATTGTCTGTGAAGAGTTGAAAATCATTTTTAATATAATTTTATTAAATGTTTAGAAACATTTTGCTTGAAACTCATTTATTCTTAACTCCCTTAAGCCTCATCATCTACCAGAAAATTTCTGGTTTGAGCCCATTAAACTAAGAAACCAAAGCCATAATTTCTTTTGGCTAAGGAACTCCCACAATCCCTTTTGCTTTATTGGAGCAAAAGACCAAAGAGACAGCTGCAAAAAACAACAGTTCCTCTCTTCCTTACCTGACTTGGCCCCATCAGGAGGAAGAAGGCCACAAATCAAGTTGATACCTTCATCCCCCAGCATGCAGTCTCCCAAATCCAAGGCCACAAGGGATGGATGGATGGATAAAGCTGGGTTGAGAATGGCCAGACCAGCATCTGTCAGAGGACTTCCATGAAGGCTGCGTAAAGAAAAAGGAATTATAGTCTCACTTTTCTTTGACTTGCAAATGATAAGCCTAGGTCAGTGTTTCCCAATGTCAGCAATTTTAAGATGTGTGAATTTCAACTCCCACAATTCTGAGCCAGCGTCCACACATCTTAAAAGTTGCTGACGTTGAGAAACACCAGTTGGCATACTTGCTGCATATTGTATTTGTTTTTCAGAAATGAATAAAACCAGGCACTGGTAAAAAAAAAACTCAGGAAGGTTATACTGGAGGATAGGAACACCTGAGCCTTCTGAAACAGGGAGGAGAAAATGCTGATAAAATGTCTTCTCTAAAAGCCTATTGATACATATTTTCCTCTAAACTGTCTTGTTTAGGAGCCTATTTCTTTTGTTGGAAGTCATCTCGAAAAGCAGGGATGTCCAACCTTGGCAACTTTAATACATATGGACTTCAACTCCCAGAATTCCCCAGCTAGAGTGGCACAGGAATTCTGGGAGTTGAAGTCCACAAATCTTAACATTGCCAAGGCTGGACACCCCTGAGACTTTTCTTAGGTAGATTCTTGTTCATGAAAGTTACTTGTTAATTTAGGTGAAAGACATTCTGCTGTGTTTTTTTTTTATAACGAGCCTTCAAGTTCAGGTCAACTGTTCCATATCAGAGGCAGCCATCGGATTTGTTACTCCACGCTTTTTGTTGAGAAAATTTTGTCCTGATACCCTGTTTCCCTGAAAATAAGACCTCCCGGATAATAAGCCGAATTGGGCTTTTGAGCGCATGTGCTAAAATAAGCCCTCCCCTAAAAATATTAAAACACTGAGGTGACCATGTTCATCGCCTCCTGCACCTCAAAAAATAATAAGACCTTCCCAAAAATAAGGGCATGTGCTTATTTCAGGGGCCAAAAGAAAATAAGACCCTGTCTTATTTTCAGGGAAACACGATACTTATCCTTTGTTTGATATTCAACACACAACCTAGAGCTTGTTGGTGTTGGTTGTATTGCAGTGTTAGGTGCCTTGCGACTTACTACCCTTTCCAGCCAATAGTCACATGGGTAGCTCTTGCTCTCTACATGTTCCCTTGCAATCTAGTCTTAGTTTCTGTGGTAATTATGTATATTTTTGCACTTTTTTTCTCATTAGCACAGGTAAGTGAAGTTTTTATTTTATTTAATCTATTAGCTTTAAGGTTTATTTCTCATGTAAAGTAATGATATATAACCCTATGTTTTTACATATTGCCTTAAAATGTGCATTGTCTTTGGTTTGGGTTAGGATTAGAGTTTTTATAGTTTTTGGTACTCATTGCATCTCTCAGAACCAATTAACAACCTGTAATTATAGGGACTAAAGCAGCTTTTTAAAAAAATTATAATAAATTTAAGAGGTCTGTCTCAGACTTCCTCTGAAAATGAATGCAAGATTTGGAAGCTCATTTAACTATTCCACCAACATAATGCGACGAAATATGGGTCTATGTTTGTGTCTAGGGTGAAAAATTGCATTCCTACTAAAATCGATTGGATTTTGACTTATCAGCTCCAGCCCAAATAGCAAACATTCTAATTTGTGGCATTTGCTAAAGTCTACCTATTACTCTGGAGAATTCAACAGATGTGATTATCAATATTTAGGATTGGATAACCCCTGGTTCTTTAAAATGCATTAAAATCCCATCTTCCAGGACAGGAAGATATGGAATAATAACCATTTAACAATATTGAAAGGATAACAGAACTACGCTGAGGAATTCTAGGAGCCCTCCCTCATGCCTGAGTACATTCCATTTAAGTCAATGAAACATAACTTAAAAAAAAAAATCAGCACAACATTTGCCCTGCAGGATTTGTACCTCCCGGAGTAAGAGGCACCATTCTCGGTTGATACTAATAGGAGGACCTACTCACAATAAAGATTGGACAGAGCGGTTTGTCTTCAGAGCTTCAGCCAATTGCTTGACCCGATTGATATTGGAAACAATTCCTAAATTAAGATTAAGTTGAGCCAAGGAATGAGACTCTGCCACCCCCTTGCAGATGCGACCGAAATCTCTATCGGAAATTTGGCAACCCCGGAGGGAAAGCAGTTTGATGGAGTTCTCCCGCAAGCTCTCACAAATATCCCGAATTTCTGCACTGGATAAAGTCTCCCCAGAGATCTGAATAGATCCTGGCAACATCGCTCTGAAAACCAGCAAACACCTTCCGCAGTTGAACTATGTTAATCTGGATTGCTGCCCTCAAAAAAATATGGGAAACCCAGATTAGCGCACCGGGAGCGCTCTGCAACCCAGTTTAAAAAGAGAAAAGCAGAGCGTTACAAAAAGGAGTGAGCCGACAGTCTTTTAATCCTGTGTAAAATCGGAGGACAGGTGCGATTTTAAATGAAAGGAATGCATTGATCAAAACAATCTGCAATTCGGAAAAAATCCTGCCGGGCGTATTGCACGAACTGGACCCGCGGAGAGACATCAATCCGGACGCCTGGTTGCACTGAAGTAAATTCCGAGTTAAAAGCTCGGAGGTGAACAGCGCCTGCCGTCTAGACAGGGGGGAAAGGGAGCGCGCACCATTTCTAAGGATGGGTGGAAAAGTGAGCGGACGGGTAGGCGGCGCAGCAGAAATGCCAGGAATACGAAATGCAAAATCCAAATCAGAGCCAAAGTCTTTCCAGGATTTAAAAATCCGGGGCAAAGCGGATCTTCTAGATTCTGCAGAAGCGGGAACTAGGAATCCGCCGGCGAAGGATCCGCCGAGTATCTTCCGGGTTTTCTTCCGTTTCAAAGAAACCCTTGCGCGCTTCTTCCAATCCGCAGAGCTCCAGTCGTCATCGCCGCCTTGCTGCTCTCTCCTCGCCGCCCCACCTGCTTTTCCTCTGGCACCAACCGAGGCCCGACTCCTCCGGCCCGGAGACTGCGGACTCTGCCTCCCTTCCCCGGCGCCTCCTCCTCTTCTTGCTTTTACCGCACTCGCGGCTACCGCTGCAGCCCTTGACGCAGCTTGACCGACGCGCGGAGCGGATCCGGCCAGTCCTGCCTCCTCCTCCTTGGGTCCCGGGGGAAGGAAGGATCCAGCTTGATGTGGCGCTGTGCCGGTTTCTATGGCTACCCTCCGATACTGGAGCCGCCACCGCCGCCGCCTCTTGTCAAGACAGCCACTCGGCGGTGCCTGCAGCCACCACTTTTCACACTAAATCCCTCCGCGGGCTGATCCCTTGCAGGAGCCATAAGCATCCCTCTCCTGTACCTCTTCCTCCCCCGGGTCTGGAGAGAAAAAGAAAAAGTATGCAGGTGGGGTTCGATGGAAGAATTGCAATTACTTTAAAAAAAGCAATAGCTGGACTAGAGCCAAGGGGCTGTCCTAATTTTGGATAAACTTCTATCCTGTGGATGCTTCTGGGTGGAAATTCCTGACCCCAAAGGTCGAAGATCATGTCCTGGGAGTCCACAGTTTACTTGACAGATGCTCAGGGGTATTGTCCCCCTCCCCCATTAACCAGATTCTGTACAAAGCCAGCATTCACCCACCCTCCTAGAGAATGAAATGTTTTAGGGAATATTAAAAAGGCAGGATGGAATATTTCCCCTAAAGGAAAAATGGGGGGGGGGAGTCTTAAGGGAAGCAGAAACCAGCCCAGTCTCAACCAGCTCCAAGCAGAAGCAGAAGAGGCCAGCTTTTAGAAATGCAGATTTGGTAATCCATTCAGGAAGACTGGGTCAAACAGAAACTTCAAAATAAGAAACATGCCAAAGGTTGACAAGATTAGCTCAGACAAACCCCTAGGACTTGCATTTCCCCTTTTGCCTATAGAGCCAGCCATGACCCCTACATGATCCCATAGGAATCCAGAAAGTACACAATCCATCCACTCTCAACTCCCTTTTGTCAGCTGTCCCAGAACTGCACACTGTGTGTGTGTTAGTTCTGTTCACCAATAAACTGAATCTTTCCAATCAGCCTCCATTTTATCCCAAGCTTGTAAGTGGATTTTTCTTCCAACAATTCAGCCCTTCCACTTCAGAAGGAAGAGCTAAGCTTCCTTTTCCAATTACAAAATCAGAGACCATCCTCCAGAATCTGAATCTGTTTCTTAGTTGAGGGGAAACTGTATAGGAATTAGGAAAGTGTTTTTCAAACTGGGTAACTTTAAGGTCGGCGGACTTCAACTCCCAGAAATTCCCAGCTATCAATGAAACTCATCAAAAAAATTGAATTGTATGTTGTTATGTTATGTTTAGACTTGGGAAAAGAATCTTAAGAAGCTATTAATCAGTCTTCAAGCAGGGTTGTTAAGAAAATTAGGCAACAACTGGTTTTGATAATCATTGGTATTTGCTCATACTAGTGCAAACTTGTCTTGTATACATATGTATCAGTGGTGGGTTTCAAAAAATTTTCGAGCCTACTCTGTGGGTGTGGCCTCCTTTGTGGGAGTGGCTTGCCGGCCATGTGACCTGGTAGGAGTTGCTTGCCGGCCATGTGTTCTCTCTCTCTCTCTCTTTCTCTTTCTCTCCTTCCTTTTGTCTCTCTGTTCCTTTTTTCCTTTTTTTCTTTCATCTCTCTTTCACTTTTCTTTCTTTTTTTATTTATTTATTTATTTATTCCTTTCTTTCTCTTTCTCTGTGTGAATCTCTCTGTGTGTGTCAGGGATGGGTTCTGGCTGGCTTTACTGCCAATTTGCTAGTGTGTGCGCTTTGCATGTGCATGTGTCAAAAGTACGCTTCAAATAAAATTAAAGGAAAACAATCTAGGATAAAACTTTTATCACTCCAATCCCCCAGATCATCAGTTTAATTGTTCACTGAGTTACATGATAACTCTATCATCTCAGTATTTCATGCACTGTCTGGTATTGGCTCTTTGGGGTTTTAGAGGCAGGATTGTTTTTTCATGTGGAGCTCCTGATATTGTTTCCAAACAAAACTTGGACACTAACTGAACAGTTGTTGAGAAGTGGTATAAATCTCAATGGGAATTACTTTCAGGAATAATCAAATCAGGGATGGGTTTTACTGCCAATTTGCTAGTGTGTGCGCTTTGCGTGTGCATGTGCAGTTGAATTAAAATTGTTCTGCGCCTGCACAGAACTAAAAAACAAGATGTCGATAGCAGCGATGACTGGGGAACCGGTTTGGGAGCATGGCAGGCCTGGGTCACTGCCAGTTCCAGTGACCCAGGCCGCCATACCACTACCGGTTTGACCGAACCCGGCTGAACTGGTAGGAATCCACCTCTGAATCAAGTGAAACTCAGCTGAGCTATGTCATCTATGGTGAGTGTGTTGGGCATAACAGGCTTCAGAATTTGGCTCAGTTGGGCATAACAGGCTTCAGAATTTGGCTCAGTACATTTTCACAAACTACTTTTTCCATTCCCCTGAGTGCTAATAGTGATTCATTATCACAATCTTCTACTCACCTTGCTGCAGTGAGAAGCAAAGTGTTATTGCTCTGCCCTGAAAATCCTCTTGACACCTAATCTCTGTAAAAGGGAAAGGGACACCCTCCCTACCCAAGGTGAAAAGCTGTTCTGCCACCTTTCCCCTTGAAAAATCTGTAAGGAGAAGGTAGCCCACAGAGAGGCAGCAGTTTTTGCAATTGGGGACATGGGCTGCCCACCAGCTCTGCAGAGCTGCAGCCTTTTAAAGGAAAGGATTAGGTTTACTGCCGTTTCAGAAATGCTGCTGATGAATCAGAAATGACTGGGATTAGCTCTCCAACATTGCTGAAGCCCCAGGATCATGGGCAAGCTGGAACTGGTTTCAAGTTAAGTCCTCTTGTAGAATTGCTTTGAGCTGCTGTCACCACTGTCACCATATAGTAATACCCTATTCTTTCTTCTGCTCTCATGAACCCAGTTTTTGAAATTACATAGCGGCAACTTATTTGCTTATGACCTAGAAAGCCAGGCAGAGAACAGTCCTGGCACCTAACTTCAGAGGTAGGATTGGCTTATCTGAGAAATCCTTCCCCTCTCCTCCCCCTCCCATTAGAGGAGTTAAGGAATACAGTTATATGTGGGCTAATAGACTATATGGTGGGAAATCAATTATTAGTTTCCCATAGCAGCAGGATTCCCTTCTGATAGCAATTCTGCCCATCTTGGAAAGACTGTATATACAATCTATTACCCAGTCCCATTTACAATATCCTTGGTGAGAAACATATTGGTACCTAAGGATATATTAGAAATATGAGGAGTTAACGATCCTTTCCTCTGGCAGAACATTTGGAAAAAGCTAGAAAGTTATGCATTCTGGTCAGAGGTGGTATTCAGCCGGTTCAGACGGGTTCGGCCTAACCAGTAGCAGAAATCGCAGGTGGGCCCGCCCCTGCCCACCTGGCCCAGCTCTATGCCATCCTATTTAAGCATGTTTTTGAGGCTGGGTACATGCATGGAAGGCATGCATGCGAGAGCAAAGTGCATGCACGGAAGGCCGGGTGTGTGCGTGGAAGTGATGGGGGTGCTCGTAAAGTAGACACGCGTCGGGCAAACCAATGGTAGCAATAGCAATAGCAGTTAGACTTATATACCACTTCATAGGGCTTTCAGCCCTCTCTAAGCGGTTTACAGAGTCAGCATATCGCCCCCACACAATCTGGGTCCTCATTTTACCCACCTCGGAAGGATGGAAGGCTGAGTCAACCTTGAGCCGATGAGATTTGAACCGCCGAACTACAGCTAACAGTCAGCTGAAGTGGCTGCAGTACTGCACTCTAACCACTGCGCCACCTCGGCTCAGTACATGTATAATTAGATAGAGTACATTTTTCTTAAACCCTTCCAGTATTATGCCTAGGAAAAAACCCTAACGCACCACTGATTCTGGTAGAGAGAGAAGTTCCTTAAAGAATGGCCTCTACCACTTGTCCAAAAGCTCAGATTAAACCTCTTGTCCCGGTGACTGACCCAGATTGAATCCTTCAACATTATCCCAGGACACATATATTCACCTTCATTTATAGGAAGTTATACTTATTTTAGTTTTCACATTTATATAGCTGCCTATCTCACAAATGTGACTACGTGCAGTACAGTTAAAATTCACTGGCAGTGAGCATCTATTCAGTAAAATAGTCTGTTTCCTGCAAAGTTTAGTGTCTGAGCTGATCTGGCCATGGCTTCGTTCATCCTCCTCCCAGAAAGTAACAGCTGGTATTAAAATAAAACTGGGAGGCACAGTCTTCATAAAGGAGCTTTGCTTACTTTAGCAATCAAACTGTGCAGTGGTTGCTTGGCTGAAGCTTTATGTGTTTAATTAAATTCCAGGAATGCAGAGGAAAGGAGAATTAATTCCTGCTGTTGCTTCCCTCTTGCTCAGTGGATTATTGCAGGGTAGAGAATCATGAGGAGTCAAAGAAAAAAAATGGCAAAGTGAAAATAAAAACATACTCAGCCCTCAGTTAAGGAAGAAAAAGCATTTGTCTTAGATAAATATCAGATTAAGAAGAGCAGCATAATCAACCATAGTATTTCCACACAGGATTAAAGTGCAAAAGCACTTTGATGGGTATAAATAAGAAGACTTCACGAATTTCATGCTAAAAGTGAACAAACCACAAGTGCTGGTTGCTCATTTTTTAAAAAAAATGAAGATTGAATCAACAGTTGATGCTTATTCTAGGAAAAGAAGATGTTAAAATAATAACAGACTTCTAGGTTCAAAGATTTACAAGGATGGTGACTAACAATCAAATGTCTCTATTTTGGAGAAAGATGTATATCTAGACAAAATATTAAGCACAGAGAAAATACATGGCTAACACATACACAACACACAAATCCAAGAAAAGATGGTTAGATTTTTCTGGATCGGAGGTAGCACCAGTCTGAGTTTACTCAAGCAATGGGATCAAATTGATGATGGGGTATTGTGAGGATTTGTTTTGTTTTTCGAGGATTGGACATACTATAGCATAGCAAATTATACACAATGCTTTGTTGTAGCACGCATACCTCTTCCTCAACTGCTACTCTTTCTCTAAGTTAACTCCACCCTCCTAGCCTTGGATGTTGATGTAGCCATATTAATATGTTTTTAATGCTCAGTCCTTAAAGCAAACAAAAGCTCAAAATCTGTGAAATGGCATACAACTTCACAGTCTCCCACCAAAAACTCTTGCATTTGTTGGGATTAAGGGCTGCTTCAGTACGATTGCAATTTTTTTTCTGGTTGCTGCTGAGCTCCACTCTTAGGCAGGGTGGCTTTTGAGCCCTCCAGCTGAGCTGCAGGAAAGTATCACACCAAGATAAGCTGCTTTCCATAACCTGTGGTCCTGGTAGTTGACTGATACTGTTAGCCAGAGGTTGCTGCCACTCCCTTTTCATCTTGCCATTTTATCTATTTTCTCCTATACACCCATACATTTGTAGGCCAAGGGCCTGGGTGGGGTGAAGCTGCCTGTGAACATCCTGGCTCAAGTAGCCAGACACCTGAAATATATATATTTTCCCCATTCTGACTTTCTAAGGATAGTCAGAATGGGAAAAGTAAAGAGTTCTCTGGCTGTTAAAAAAGTTTATCGAGTCACTCTTTAGTAGGGAGAGAACAAAAGCAAGGAACTTGTTGCTAATGAAATAGAAGCTAAAGATGACTCTAATTAGAAACATAAATTGTTTCCCTCTCCTCTCCCTTCTTCCATCCTCTGGCTATGGACCACTGTTCAAATTGCAACCTCAAAAATTCAATTGTGGTCAGCGTGTTTCCTAGAAAAAGACAACAGATGGCAACATATACCTTTTTTAGGATAAATATTAAATGGTGGTTGATAATTGAAAACATCTTAACAGAATTTGTAAATTTGCTTGTAATCTACTGTATTTCTACAAGAGTGTCCTAATTCACAGATATTTAATCTTATGAAATAGATCTGATCAGCAAGTTTATGATGTATTAAAGTTGGCTAGTCTTAAAAAATCAACAAATTCTTGTCTCTTTGGAAAAGAAATGTAATTATACATTACTTGCTTTTGGCATAACTAAGTATACTTTTCAAGACAAACTATAGGTAATCCTCAGCAAGACCACAATTGGGGGTGGGGCAGGAAATTCCGTTGCTAAGCAAGGTGATCATTAAGGGAGTCATGACTAATTTTATGACCCATTTTGCCACAGTCATTAAAAAACCCACTGAGTTTAGATATTAATCATTAAGTGTTTTTTTAAAATATTTATTTTTATTTTTAAACAAACAAAAACAAACAAAAAACAAAAAACACATACAACATTTTTCCATTTCATATAGCGTAACGTTTGGTTACAAGATTTTGTGCGTCCTTCCCATGGTCACCACTTACAATTATATATCAAATCACAACTTGTTCATTAGATAAACATAAGTACGCCTGCTGCCAATTACCTCCAATAGACCGATTAGATCCCACAGATTAGGCCTCCTCCGAATTCCATCCGCCAGCCAATGCCGGCTGGCGACTACCCGGAGGAGAGCCTTCTCTGTGGCTGCTCTGATCCTCTGGAACGAGCTCCCCGTGGAGATTCGAACCCTCACCACCCTCCAGGCCTTCCGCAAAGCCCTTAAAACCTGGCTGTTCCGACAGGCCTGGGGCTAAAGAGCTTTTGCCCCCCTCCTCGAATGGTATGGTTGTTGTGTGCTTTTAAATTGTGTATTGTTTTGTTCGTCTTTTTTATCCCTTATCTGTATCCCTTTCCCTGACTTGGATTGTGAGCCGCCCTGAGTCCCCTTCGGGGAAAAGGGCGGCATATAAGTGCAATAAATTCAATTCAATTCAATTTATTATTAAATGTCAATTTTTCAACTGTAATTATTCCTTAATTTTAAACAAGATTTTCTGAATATTGAATCCTTACATACATCATTTTGCATCAATAGTTCAACTCCAATTATTATTCCTACGTTTTAAACAAAATATTCTATATATTGAAATCATATACACATTATAGGGCTAAACCCTTATAGTATTGCATATATCATTCTATTCTTAAAATATAAAAAAATTCTCCCATTTGTTCCATTACCATGATTTTTTATCTAACCATTGATAAAACAAATCCCACATCTTGTAAAATTGTTCATCTTCTTGTTCTCTAATTTCAAATATCAATTTACTCATTTCCGCACCTTCCATATTTTTTTGAATAGTTTCCTCCTGCGTTGGTATTTTCTCATTTTTCCATTTTTTTTGCAAATACAATTCTAGCTGCTATTAAAACATTTACAATCAAGTATTTCAAGTCCCTATTATATATTTCTGGTATAATTCCCAATAAAAAAGTCTCTGGTTTAAAGTCTATACGTTTTTGTCATTTTCTCCAACCACGTATGGATCTTAGACCAATATCTTTTAGCTTCTGCGCAAGTCCACCACATATGGTAATATGAACCGGGTGTCTGATGTCATTTCCAACACTTTTCTGATTTATTCTTGAACATTCTTGCTATTCTCGTCGGAGGTAGATGCCACCTGTAAAACAAATTTTCTTTATATGCTGTTGACATTGTCATTTTGTAATTTTGGGACCACAATTTCTGCCACTTCTCTAATTCAATCCCATGCCCAATATTTTCCCCAAGTATCATAGTTCCTTTAATTTGTTATTCTTCTAACTTAACCTCTAGTAAGTGTCCATAAAGTTTTTTAATTACTTTTTCGTCAGTACCCATCAGAATGAACATAAGGTGATCAAAGGTTAAAAAAAAGGTAAAAGAGAACAAAAAGGCCAAGGAAAAAGGGAAGAGGATTCTGTGAAAAAAAAGCCAAGAGTAAAACAAGAAAGCAAAATGGGAACAGTAAGTAAATCTACTATCAAAAATGTGAAAAGGAAAAAGAAAAAACAAAAACCCATAAAAGAGAATAAAAATCTTCAATCTTTTCTATGCCATAATCCAATTGAAATTTTTTTTTAAAAAAACAACCAGATACGAACCCAATTTCACAGCAAAAAGAAGTAAACACTGCCACCAGCAAAAGAAAAAAGAAAAAGAAATAGTTTCAAGGCTTCTTGTAAAGTTAAAGCTCTTTAAACAAAAGAAAAATAAATTCAAAACTTTTATAAAATGAAAGCCTTTCAAGATCACTCCAGGCTTACTCTTACAGTTGTTATCTAGTCTCTCCAGGCAGAATTTCCAAGGACTGAAAATTTCAGAGTGAGCACCTGTGTAAATAACTCTTCTCCTATCAGTCCTGGCTGAGCCAGTAACCTTGGAGAGCAACTTTTTCTAAACATTCATTCAAACAAAAATAGAAACAAAGTTTCAAAGCCTCTAGGTGCCAGAGTTACTTATCCAAAAATTTCCCTCTCTGTATTGCGTTCTCTGCCTTATTAAGAGAAAATAAAAAAATAAAATAAAAAGCCAAATGAGAAATGCTGTATATAAAAAAAGACTCCTAAACAATGGAACAATAGAACTTAGTTATCAAACAGTCCAAAAAGTAAAAGGCAGGAAAATGGGGAAAAAAAGCTCGCTCCATTTAACACTATGCTGATTAAAAAGTCCAGTCAGGGTTCCAACAATAAAAAGGAGAAAAAAAACCTTTCACTTTGACTGTAGCTTTATATTCACCGCTTACTCTCTCTCACCAGTCTTTATTTTAAATCAGATTCCAATCCAATCATTAATTATTGTTGTGGGGAGGAGGATGATGTATTGAAATATGCTTGCCATCTTGACTTATTTGTAAAAATAAAAAGGATACAAATAAATATAAATTAAATGAATCCGGCTTCTCCCATTAACTTTGCTTGTCAGAAGCCGAATTAGAAGATTCTAAACCTCGGGATACTGCAACCATTATAAACACTTGCTGGTTGTCAAGTGCCCAAATTTTGATCATGTGACCATGGAGACTGCAGTAGTCAGCAGTATAAGAACCAGACTTTTTTCAATGCTGGTGTAACTTTGAACAGTTCCTAAATGTTTACAAATCAAGGACTACTTGGGATAAGGGTAGAAATTCAAGGCTGATGCTAAATGGTCACTCATTCAGCATTACAGATTCTGTACACTTTATGGCATTTGTGATCACTGCTACAGGATGGCAACTCTCCACAGTGCAATCATGCAAAGTTTTAGCCCAGCAATGGGACTATACAGACCATACTTGAGATGTTCCATCTCTCATATACGCATTTGAGATATTCTGGAGCATTACTTTCCCTTTAATCACTTGAAGTAGCCTGATTTTGTAGCAGAAGGCTACCTTGCCACTATTTGTAAATAAGTTACAAAGCACCATCACCAATGTAGATCCTTGCAAAGGGAGGGAATCCATTTAAGCTTAAAGGCAGTATCGTCCCTTCCACCCGTGGTTGGTAGCATGTCCATCAGATCCAGGTACGGTCTTATGAGCTGCAGTAATTCTTCCAAAAATTTGAAAAACAAAAATGAAAACAAACAGCATAACGAAGGGATAGGAACTCAATGTCACATGTACCATTTTCTAAAAAGCAGAAGTCAAAAGTCAATATCCATCCAATCCAGATATGGTTACTATTAAATATTCTCTTCATCATGATTAGATTAAGCATTTATCTAGTCTTCCCCAATTCTGCCTGTTCTGAAGATATGACAAAATGACTTTACCAAATGACAGACTATGTTTTGCTATTGTTAATTTCAAGAATTACTATATGCCTGTAGAATTATTTCAAGTTCCAAGTAATGTCCTCTCTTACAAGTTTTTGTAGGATATAGTCACTTCATCTTATGAGCTGCAGTAATTCTTCCAAACATTTCAAAAACAAAAATGAAAATAAAAAGCAGAATGAAATGATAAGAACTATATGTTGCCTGTATTATTTTAAAAAGCAGAAGTCAAAGGACAGTGTCATTTTTCCAGTGCTTTTGATTAAATAATAGACAAGGAATGCATCTTGCCTTCTGAGAAATACCCAACAGGGAAGTTGTGAAAATATACACGCTGTATATTAGGGAGACTTCTAAAAGCAAAAATAATTGCTGACAATCAGCTAAAGCTTAAACTTGTTTTGAAAAGATATAATGGAGACTTAACAGGGTGAGCTAAAACCTATTATAAATACAGATGCATGACTTTAATCAATTACTCAATTAAGAATGTTTCACTGTTCTAAATGAGGCCTTCATTAAATGTTATTAGGTTAACTGAAGAAAACCAGTCTTGACATAAAAGACTGTAGGCAAGATGCAGCTAATTGTCGGCTTCAGAAGATGACTGTGGGCATTTAGTGATGTACCTGATCTCAATTTATGATGAAGGTCCAATAGAAGAAACTGCTGAGAACCAATATCCATTTAATTTAATTCTTCCCTTGACAAAGAAGATTTACATAGTCTAGAAAGACAAAAGCAAGCACAAAGAATATATGCAGGAAAAGAGTGACTTATGCAATCCCAGTTAAATATACAGGGCCCATTAGGAAGGCTCTATCCGCTCCACTTTGGCCAAAGTTGGACAGAGGCAGTTCTTCTGAAATGTCCTTGGAATCTTCTTCCAAAAGCAAATCTGCAGATAAGCCAATTACTTCTGCTGTGACTTTGTCCATTTATTGTGGCAACAGCAGCCAATGAAAAACAGGGTGAGCACACCAGTCTGTAAGGCTAGGTCTATGCAGCAACTAATTTGTTTGTTATATTCATTACAGCAGAAGAAATGGCTGGAATGTCTCTGGCAACTCTCTGAAAGGGAGGAATGCCGGGTCTTTCCAATGTGTCCAGGATGCCTACAAGTGAGAAAATCAACAATCAACAGTAAACATTAGGCTGTTTGTACCAACACTCATCATAGTTAATTTCATATTACCTTACCTTTTTTGTTTCAGTCTAACATCTATGTACACATGGGCGGTTGGCTTACAATTGCAATTGGGAGTACAATTGCTGTCAACTACAGTTGTCATCTAGCAATAACAATTCCAGCAGTCCTGCTTGCCATCGTTAACCAAGTGGTAGCAACTTCCACATTGTGGGAATGTTACCACATTGACTTTGCTTGTGGGAGGCCAGGAGGGAACAAGGAAAACTGATCTCAGCTTGCCGAGATGTCATAATTATGAATATTATAAAGATGGGATTTATTGCTTTGGTAAATACCAGCAGTGCAAGAAACTGACAGCTTAGGTACAATGCAAGGCAAAGCTGGCTCCACTCCAATCACGTTTTGTGCTAATACAAGTGGCCCTCAATCTACGACCATAACTGAGCCCAACATTTATGTTGCTAAATGAGACAATTGAGTTTTGCCCCATTTTACAACCTTTCTTGCCGCATTTGTTAAGTGAATCATTGCAGTTGTTAAATTAATAACATTGTTGTTAAATGAATCTGGCTCCCCCATTGACTTTGCTTGTCAGAAGGTTGCAAAAGGTTACATGACCAGGGACACTGCAACCGTCATAAATACTAGTCAGTTGCCAGACATCTGAATTTTGATCAGCTGACCATTGGGATGCTGTAACAGTCATTGAATGTGAAAAATGGTAATAAGTCACTTTTTTCAGTGTCATTGTAACTTTGAATGATCAGTAAATGAATTGTGAGTCTAGGACCTGTACTGCTTCTTCTTAAGTTAAATCTGTCTCACTTGAATGAATGTATACATACTCTAGAAATAAGGGCTGCACTATCAGAGGATTATGCTAGAAGAGTCCACTTAGGCCACAACTTCTACAGACAGTGGGCAGTTCTTCCAAACTCAAAACACTTTAATTTCTTCTCTTACCTTCCACAACCTTATGATAAGCAAAGTGCAGGTAAAGAAGGAAGAGCATGTGCAGGGTAGCAAGTACTCCACACAAGATGAGTCTCTGGGTATGTCCCACTGTGCGTGATACCAACACAGCAACCTAGGAAAAATAGAAATCAGATTACAATCTCCGGATATAAAATCTGAACAGCATGGGGACAACAAAAATACCAATTTCTGTGATCCATTTATGTATATTTCTGAACCCCCCCATCTGCTCCATTTTTCTTCAAAAGGAAGCTATTTTAGGTTCCAAATAATTTATAATTTTATACACCCTCCTAGCCTTACAAATATCCCTTTGGAGATATGGTGACCAGAACTAAATATAGTATTCTAAACTTTACACAATATGCAGGATTCTTTTTATGGTTGCTTATTCACCTTTGGTTGCCATCTCTATCCTAGCTCTCACCTGTAGCTCCAAGTAGCTGTAGTAACATGGGCAGCAGCCACAACGGCCTTTTGGTCAAACCAGGTAAGATTAGCCAATAGGTCTTGGACTCTGAGTGAGATAGCAGATTTATCTATCCCTGCACATAAAATCTGGCCCTCACAGACTGAGTGTGGGAAACTGATCAATGGTCCAATAGTAAAAAAATGAAGGCTCAGCAAGCATTGAGGGCCACTAAGAACACAAAACATTTAGATATCCTAATATCCACTGCAGCAGGAGATATCTCCAGTCCTATCCACAGCACTGGATTAAGGTCTCTTCTGCCAAGTGAGTGGAACTTTCCCCATGCAACAGCTATTCCACTTAAAACTCCATTATACCCAGTTTTTTGTTGTGCAGTTAATCATCATCTATTTTTTTGCTGTGCAATTAATATTCATTGCTTACATGCAATCCAAAATCTAAGTTGTTGAGCCCTGTACTGAAGAGAGTGTCAAAGCAACAGGTGGAAATGACCACTGGCAGGTGGCCCTTGGGTCAGAGGTCATTCGTCTTAGTACTCAGGGCAGCAGGAGATGGGCATCTCTTTCTAGGATAGCACTGCCCAACCTCGCACGAGGCAGGTGCTTAGAAAACATTGCCTCTCCCAGAACTCTTCTATGCCTTGCACAGAGCCTCCCAATGACTCCTATAACTCACCATTCGTAGTGTGGAGAGACCACCAATTCCCAGCCAGAAAATATAAAAAAGAGAGTGAAGATGGATATTGTAGGTGACAAACAGGGTGACACAGTGCCCAAAAAGTCCATAGCCCTAAAATGAAGGAAGAAAGCATAGCTAATAAGAGCATGAAGGCAGGGAAATGTCTCAGACAAAAAATAACATCATTATATACATTCTGCTGTTCCTCCTGACACAGCAGGGAAAGAAAACAGTAACAGATTACTAAAATAATATTTGGCTATTACAGCCAACTCAGTAATATCCATGCAAACTAATAAAAATAAATTGTTTAGAAATTGATCAAAATGACTGAACTTTAGCATCATTTGCCTCCATTGTCCGATTTACAGTAATGAAAGTTTGTGAACCCATGAGAACCAATTCTAATTCTACAACACTGTGATCAAAGCATTAACAAATACATTTGCTTAAACAAACGATAGTTCAAACAATGTACTACATATTATTTTATTGAACATACCATGCCAATATTGACTGCCTTGTTTGGAAAAAAATATACGAATAAACTCTCTAAAGGGCATAAGTTGAATCAGGTGTTCCAATCAATGATATGGCAATCAAATGTATGTAGGAAGGATTTCCCTTATAAAAAGCATACACATATTGGTTGGCACCACTGGAATTAATTTTTACAGCATAGACATGATAAAATTAAACGCCCGTGTTGAAACAGAACCCATTGGATTTCATAACGAAGATTGTTGTTGCTTATGAGAAGGGCTACAGAGCCACTGCTAAAATGTATCTCAATCAATCCAAGGACAGGAGGTTATATACAAATGGAATTACAGTACCACCATTTTAACTATTTGCAGAAATGGTCACCCAACAAAAAAAGTATCACTCTAATAGTCTAGGAATTTACAAAGAATTCCAAGACAAAAGGCAAAAGATGGACAGGCTATTCTTGCATTGTCTTGTAGCAGTGTTCGAGTCCACCAGAAGAACACTGAGCAAGAATGAGTAGCAAGGATAAAATCATTGATCTCAGAAAACATACTTCTGCCTGTTTCAAGCTTGTCAAAGACCACCTGGATGATCCAGCAAGCAATTAGAAAAATGGCCCATTGACAGATGAGAAAAAAATGAATCTATTGACCTTAATGAGAAAACTGTATTAATAGAAAAACAAAACAAAGCATTGCACAAAAAAATGACAGTATTATTGTTTGAGGCTCTCTTAGGGTCTCTTAAGGTCTCTTAGATGAATCTCATAATCATTGTGAGAATGATGGATTATAGATTGTTAACTGCCCATTCAGGGGTTCTTTTTGTGAGTTGAAGTTTGAAACAAATGTAATCTAAAGATAACACTATAGCTGAATCTGATGTTTTGTAATGCCTGAATCTAGCAAGAACAGCGAATATTATAAATTCCATGTCACAATACCTTGCTTTGGTTTGGTTAAGCTCAAATCACATTGTAAATCACAGTATTGCAAAAAAAGACTTGGGAGGATACAAATGAGTAATAAAAGCAATAAGAAACCAATCCAAGATGGATACCATGAACATTCAATTTGTACTGTAGGCTCTAGGATTAACAGAAAGTTGTTCATCTATACTTGATGTGGATATAAAAACATCAGTTTACTCAAAATGGAAGTATACAGCGGTACTGTTAAACTTACTATCTTTAATTCAACATTTGCCAGATATGGTGGACTATCTTAACTATGTTGTTTTGAGGTAACTCTAGATTGGGAAAACTTGCTCTAGATTCCAATAGACTAGTCCTTGATAGAAAACTGACTTTGACTTACCAGGAGTGACAACATTTGGACCATAGTGATCTGAGCATTGCATAGGTATGCCAAGAAATATATGAAGGAGGAAACACCTATCCAGTAACCAAAGCAGGTGCCAATTGCTGTGCCCATCAATGTACCTTCCCTCTGCAGAAAGAGCAAGAGAATATCAGAAAAGCATTCCAGGAAAATTGCAAACGGGGCTATCAACTAATACTTCCCATAAATATTCCATGTAGTGAAGTCTGCAGTAAGCATTAATTGTACAATTGTACTCCAAACAAATCTTTCTCCATCAATACACACACACACACACACACACACACACACACACACACACACACACACACACACACGACTGCAACATCAAGGAAGTTCAAAAGATACATAGAACGGATCACTGATCAGACAGGAGAGCAATTTCCCTCTACTTACAATGATAGTATCTGATGTCTTCATTCCATGCAACAAAATAGCCACCAGCGTAAAGACTAGCATGAGAGGACCATAAAGCTCACCAGCTATTTTCTGGAAAATAATGCATGGTAGCCATTTATCAATGTTCAAAGAAAGTTATTATGTCAGCTAGTCAAATATATATTCAAAATCTCATTCATATTTTCTTAAAACATTTGCAAAAGTACCGTATTTTTCGGAGTAAAAAGCGTATAACACGCAGCAAGGTTTTAAAGAGGAAAATTAAAAAAAAAAGTTTTTGCACTCTGCAAACCTCCCAAAAATGCTCCCCCACAAACAAGAGGCATGAATAACCCTCAGGAGGCTTGTAGAGTGCTCCTGGGGGTGGGGGAAAAACAAGCAGAAAATGGCCCAATTTTTTGCAAAAATGGGCCTGTTTTTTGTCAAAAAAAAGGGGGGGCATGGATAGCCCTTAGGAAGCTTGTAGAGTGCTGGGGGGGGGGACAGGCTGTTTTTCACTCATTTCTGCCTTCCCCAGCCCCCAGGAGCTCTCTGAAAGCCTCCTAAAAGCTATGCACGGCCATTTTGGTGAAGGGGAGTAGTTTTGGGAGGCAAAAAATGCTGTATTCAGTGTACAAGACACACCCAGATTTTCAGCCTCTTTTTTGAGGGAAAAAGGTCCGTCTTATACTAGAAAAAATACAATAACAGAACTATTAGGGAAGAACTCTTATACTATTTTCATAAATGACAAGTTATTCTATGTAATTGTTTGGGAAATGATTCTGATAGTGTTCAAATGACTTGATATAATATGAAAACTCATGTTATAAAGTTCTAGATGAAATCAATTTCATAGTTTGAGTTTATTGAACTTGGAATTCAATTTCTACAATTAATTATGATGCCCTAAGCATTTGTCTGTTGGGACAATTACGTTTGAATGGCCTGACAAGTTTGGCTGCCCACTGTGCTGAAGGACTATTCACTAAATATAAACTAAGAGATGTGACAATATAGTATTGAATGAAGCAATGAAGCCATTACATTTTGAATATGGTCATCACTCTTTAGCATTCATTGTTTACTCTCTTCTATTTGAGCAGTTTATCAACTAGAAAACAGAGGGTTATACTGGTGAAACGTAAGGTAGATATCACTCTGTCACACTAGTTTTATTGCTGAAAAGAAATGAAGTAATATAGGGATGATTTTGATTTTTATGATCACCCATCTCATCTAAATGACTTTGGGCAGCTCACATTAGCAATAAGCTTACCTGGGGAAAATTGATCATCTTGACAGGTATCATGGATTCCAGCAATCTAAATTAAAACAGATTGTACAGATTAATAGCTAGAAAGAAAACACCTGATTATTTAGGCAACCATCCCATTTAAACATTGTTGGTTTTCTTAGCAAATAAAATAGGTTATGAAAAAAAACACGCCAGAACTGATACAACATAAGCAAAATGATCTCTCCATACATAATCTTTACATAGCCATGCTCATACCAATACTAAGCCTTAGGGTGAAACAAGGAAAAGAAGAGAAGGGTATAACTTATTGCATAAAGTTGCATTTCTTATTGTTTTCATGTGATCAAGACAATGGTCAGAGAAGCTATGGACTCAGAAATGAAATTTCTGACTTTTAATTATTAATAAAGGACCGATTAATAGAACTTTGAAACAACGTTTACTAGATAAAAGTGCTAAATCAAATACAACTGAAAATTAATATTCAATAGTTTTGCATGTAATTCTTTCATCTTCTGTTTTTTAAAAACTCTTTGAAAAAGGAAAATAGAGCTAAGAATATCTTGAGTACCCTCCCACTTGTGAAAAAAGGCTTGAAATAGATTTTCAATAGAAAACAAAACCAAAACCACTTCTAAGCCTGAACAATATTTATGGAATCGAATGGCCTTTTTTCCCCATTAGCAGAAAACAATATCATGGTGGATAACTGATTTCAATCACAATGACAGCTCTGTAATTAACACATTAAACTATTAATTGAACTATTAATAAGCAGCACCTCTATGAATGGCACTGATAGATAAGGCAGCTGATATTCTTATAGGCTTGCTTACCTGTTCCGAACTTGGTTTGGCTCAACGTCAAAGTAGGGCCTGAGGATATCAATATTAGCATAGAGATTGAAGGCTTTGGAGGCTTGTCTCTTTCCAGCCTGCCACATCTTAAAAAAGAGAAAATATTAATTAAACATTCTCTCCTTTCTCGTTCTGAAGAATTAGAGAACTTAAAAAAGAAACAATCTGCAAATCAAGGGCATTTCTACCACACCACATCAAAGCAGAATTACTTAGTATAGGATTATAATGCATAGAAAGATACTATAGGTCTAGAGTCATTCCGCCCCCCCCCCCCTTAATACCATGAACAAGATTTACTTTACTTCTGAGATAAGGAAGTAAAACCAATTTTTCATAAATTAGTAGTAAGTATTGACTATGCAATTTTGTTAATACACTATGCTAAACCATGTTTTGATTAAACATAATTGTTTAATCAAACAATTGCCTGAGTTGAATGGTTAAGAATCAAATGATAACCTAACTTATAAATCACAATGATATCATTTGTACAGTATCATAAACATGGTATGACTCTTATTAAATTCCCAAGACTTTGGGTGGTAAAGATATCCCGTATATCGTTTATGTAAACCACATATTGTTGATGTAAAAAAGACAGGTATAAATTTAAAATCAATACTGCATTATGAAAGAAGAATCAGAACATTGCCCCCTTGAGGACTAGAATCAGAAGCATATTGGAAGCAGGAGTCTACCGAGTTCAAATGTCATCAAATTGGAGGAACACTAGTAAACCAATAAGAGCTCCATTTACCTGATCTGCTACCTGCCGACTCAACTGCCCCTTGAAACCTTTCATTCCTAAGAATTCTCCATCTTCTTCATCTGCAGCAGCAGCTGCTTCTGCATCTACTTCTTCCTCTTCCTTCATGCGTTGGTGCATTTCTCCCATATCTTCAAAACTAGAGCCAGAGGTGTCATCCATGTTTTCCATATCAATTACAGCAGAGCCTGCACCCTGTGTAATGCAAAAATAAAGAAGCAGCTCAAGACAGGTACGCAATTATCCGCTCTTAACAGGAAACATTGGATTATCACACCCCCTCCCAAAAAAAAACCCAAAGAAAAAGGATCCAGTTAGAGCAGGAAAAGGCACAGACTGTTACAAACATTAGAATAAGAATAATTAGCATATAATAATAATTAGAATAGGATAATTAGAATGCATATTAATTTATGCAGCTAATGAGGACTACTCAAAGAGCACGAAACCCCCTATCTGTCACTATTTGCTATATTCTTCCATATATACAGAGTAAACTTAATATCAGGAAATAGAGATTATCATTGGGATTTATAAAGAAAAGCTCTATGTATAGGTGCAAGAGTAAGTATTCGTAAAAGTGCTGTTTTCAACTTCACCTTGGAAACTATTTCAATATAAAAATGTAACAGCCTGAAGAAAAGTTCAAGGTAAGAGACAACATTGTTACCCAGCTCAGGAAACCACAAAGTATCCTACAAGGGGTCTGGCTTAGAATCTGCAGGTGGTGTGAAACACAGCTGTGAGGCCACTGCCCACTGGGGATGGGATCCTAGCAATCATATCATTCCTATAATATCATTGTTGTAGCGTTTTATTAGGTCAAGTTTGGTCTGTTTCTGAGCTAAACTCAAAGTAGTATGCTTATTTTTATGTCTCTATGATGGCCTGGGCAGTAGACATAGAATAAATTCTGAGTTGTATCTACCTGAAAGGGAAGACACACAAACTGTTATCTGGGTAGATTCACCAGGACCTAGAGAAAAACTTTTTTTCAGATATTCCACACATTTGGGATCTTTTGCCTAATCTCCACTTTTGATATTTTTTAAAAAAAAGATTAAACAAGCTGTATTTCTGTTTTCTTAGGCATTAGAACTTTCATTTTTTTGTACTTGTTAAAAATATCCCAACTGCCTGCTTTCTCAGCTAGGGCAATTGAGCTCCTTTCAGCAAATGAGGCTTTGCTCTCCTGCAATGTTTGCCTTTAGAGATCTGGACCCTTACCACTCTCCCAGCCTTCCGTAAAGCCGTCAAGATCTGGCTGTTCTGGCAGGCCTGGGGCTGTTGATTGATATCCAGTCTCGCTTAGATGGAATGGATGATGTGGACTTTTAATTGTATTTTTTACTCTTAAATTTTAAATGTTTCTTTTGTCTTGTTGTGAGCCGCCCAGAGTCCCAATGGGAGTGGGCGGCATACAAATTTTATTAAACTCGAAACTCGAAACTTTATATGTTTAGTTTTTTCCTGTTTTTATGTTTGATTAAACTGAAATCATACAAAACACTCTGGAAATATCTCTTGAGAACGAAATGTAAAATTACACAACAGAAAAATAGATCTGTTACTGAAAAGAAAAAGAAAAACAAAAGATGTAGTTGATAGAATTATCATATCTTGACTGCAAAAATCCAGACAATTACTAAATGCCATCAAGGAGATACAGAACATGTTAACTTTTTTCTGCATCTGGCAGCTGCCCAGTTTCCTCAGCCCAAAATTATATGTTGGAACATATATAGTTATATATATATATATAGACATAGTAGTTACCTTTAACTGAAAGAAAACCTGCTAAATTAATTTATGGGTAAATTGCTCCATTTGCAAAATCAACAGTGAAATGACAAAATGCTACTACTTGGAATACTGCATCCAATTTTGGTCGCCACAATGTAAAAAAGATATTGGGACTCTAGAAAAGAGTACAGAGGAGCAAAGATGATTAGGGCACTGGAGGCTAAAACATATGAAGAACAATTGCTGGAACTGGATATGTGTAGTCTTATGAAAAGAAGGACTAGGGATGGCATGATAGCAGTGTTTCAATATCTCAGGGGTTGCCACAAAGAAGAGGGAATCCAGCTGTTCTTCAAAACACCCGAAGAAAGGGATGGATGGAAACTAATCAAGGAGAGAAGCAACCTAGAAGTAAGAAGAAATTTCCTGACAGTTAGAACAATTAATCAGTGGAACAATTTGCCTCCAGAAGTTGTGAATGCTCCAACACTGGAAGTTTTTAAGAAGAGATTGGATATCCATTTGTCTGGAGTGTTGTAGGGTTTCCTCCCTAAGCAGGGGGTTGGACTCAAAGACCTCCAAGGTCCCTTCTAACTCTGTTATTTTATTCTATGGTTCTATTGAAAAAACATAATCATATCTTCCCTTTTAAACACATGTACTGTTTTTCTTTTGATTGTACAGTTCAATGGCAGTATACTGTGCATATACAGTTGATTTAGTGGTTAAAGCACAAGACTAGAAACCAAGAGTTTCCAGTTTTAGTTTTGCCTTAGGCATTAAAGCTGGCTGGGAGACTTTGTGCCAGTCACACTCTCTCAGCCCAACTCACCCATTAGGTTTGTTGTTGTAGGGAAAACAGGGGGAGAAAACAGTATCAGGTATGTTCACTACTTTGAATTATTTATAAAAAATAACATAATGGCTGGATTAAAAAAATATTTTAAAAAAAGTGCCCACATTTTGATCATGTGACTGCAGGAGTGCTACAATGACTGCAATTTTAAGGACCAGTTCTAACTACCATGATTTCAGTGCTATCATAACTTTCAGTGATTGTTGAATGAATGGTTATAAAGAAAGGACCATTTGTTTTGTATTGTATCATAAACTGCCCTGTCTTAAAGATACTGCTCTTCTCTCCTACTCTCCATGTCTCTTTCACAACATTGAGGCAGGTTACAACACTGTTAGCAAAGAATGCTGGGCAGGACACTTTACTACTAAATTAAAATGGAACACAGAATAAACATTAATATTTATTGCTTTGGGGAACTATAATTAAAGCTGCTGCTTTATATAGTCTGATAGACAATCTGTTAAACAAACATCTAGTGATAGTTACCCACTGAATATTAAATACTTCCTATAACAGGGCACGTGATAGGGAGCGATTGGTTACTGTAAATAAGCAATTTATGCAAAATCCCGGAAAAGAGAAAGAAATAATCAAAGATTTAAGGGGTATGGTAAGAAAAAAACAACAACCAAAATTTAGTTTACATCAATGCCATTTACTGTTTTACCACTTCATACTTTTTATCCTTGTAATTTTTTTTTTGTCCATACTCCCTGTGTACTGTATTTTATTGTGTAATACAGTGTTTCTTAGAATTGTTGGTCTTCTGGCCTGTTCTCAAAATTATGGATGATCCCATGTTGGTGTGGGTTATATTTATCAATATTTACTTATTAAAAATTAAAGCTGATCCATTTATACAACAGCTGAGTATTGAATCATGTACAAATAAAAATATTAAACTCATTCATTTTTTTCATGAAAACTTTTTTTTTTAACAAACAAAAAAATTTAACAAACAAAAAATTAAAACAAGAGTGACCTTATTTTAATTAATTGCAAATATCTTCAAGATCTGGCAAATAATTTTGATTTTGCAGAGCCCTCAGAGGATCCTGGAGTCACACTTTAAGAAACACTGCTTTAAGGCATTCAATATTATGGATACATTCCTGAATCCTGTGCAACTGTGTGTATAGCAAAGGCAACAGAAATGGACGACCGAACTGTTTCCAGAGCTTGGCTGGATTGGCAGAAAGGCTGATAACAAGCAGATTGGACTCTGCCAAATGTTCAGTAAGTTTGACAAACAAATGGCCTACAAAGAACAACAAGGGAATGCGGATCGCTATCTTTTATTAGTCCAAAAACCAATCCAAGCACAAGCTTAAAGTTAATGTTGTGAATATCTTTTCAGCTGCATAGCTATCCAAGTCTGCCTGGAAACCAGGAACTAATCTTACACAAGGTGCTTGCCCCCCCCCCCCCCCACAAAAAAAAACTAAACAGCAACTTGATGGATTGGATATGTATCTGGAATCCACCTTCTTCCTCACACAATCTGCCTTTGAGACCTTTCCCTTGTATTTATTTTGCTGTGACACTATTCACGTTTGTTTGTTTGTTTGTTTGTTTGTTCGCACTACACACAAGGATTCTCTTTATGGACTGCCTGAGTTCCAAGGGACACGCCGGGAGGCTCAGCTGTTTCTCCTCCATCCCACAGAGAACACGGGCATATTTCCAGCCTTGTTGGGTGTTTTAAATTTATTTTTATTTTATATTTCTTCACCGCCCATCTCCCTCAGAGAATGGATGGTGTACCATATAATACAGGTAGTCCTCGACTTACAACAGTTCATTTAGCGACAGTTTGAAGTTATGACACTGAAAAAGCTAACTTACGACCAATTGTTCACAGTTTCGACCTTCACAGCATTTCCCCTATAGCCCCTTGATCAAAATTCGGACACCTGGCAACTGAATCGCATGTACGACGGTTGCAGGGTCAGGTGATCCTCTTTTGCGGACCGCCTGACAAACAAAATCAATGGGGAAGCCAGATTCACTTAACAATTGCGGTGACTCACTCAGCAACTGGGGCAATAAAGGTCATAAAACGGGGCAAAAGCCACCTTAGGAAATGTTTCACTTAGCATCATAAAGTCTGGCCTCAACTCTGGTCGTACGGCGAGGACTGCCTGTGTAGGTGTTTCCCAAAGCAAAGCCCAGGAACGGGGCGACAGAGGCTGCGGGGAAGGGAGCCCAATTCGAATTGGGGGGGATGGATCTCAAGAAACGGGAAACCCCGACCCCCCTTCCCTTTACCTGCATGTTGTCCTCGAAGGCTCCCCACTCCGCAGTCGCCGTCGCAGCCCCGCTCCTCGCTACCCCGGCGACCGGGGCTGCCCCAGGGCCGGACATCTCCCCAGCAGCGGCTGCGGAGGCACCGACGCCCCCGGCCGCGCTCTGGCTAACGGAAGAGCCGGGGGGGCGCGGAGACCCGACCGAAGCCAGGCAGAAAAACCCCGGATGGAGCAAAGCCAAAGCAATCCGCGCTCGGGGGGGTTAAGGAGCCGCACCGGGGGACGTGGAGACTCGGGAGTTCTCGCGAGATTTCCCAGGAGCCGGTCTGACTACGGTGCCATCTTGGTTGTTCCGGCTACGCCAGACGAAACAGGAGGGACGGATAGCGACGGGACAAACAGAAAAGCGGAAAAAATTACCAAGACGTTTCCTACACGTCCTCTTGACACGTGACTCTAAAACACGCCGACCCACCCACCCACCCAAAAATGTTCATTTTAGAAAGCGCCACACACAACATGGCAACACACCGCCACCCATTTCCGTTCTGTGGGAAGAGCCGCTCAACCGGAATTCGAATGTCACGTGAGAGGGGACGCTTTCCTGCTCGATGGTAAAACTTTGCGCTTGCGCACTGGACTTGGCTGGACCCTATGTAACGTGTTTGCGTGAAGGATGGCAGCGCCCGGGAGCGTGGAAGAGATGCGGACCCGCGTGGTTCTGGGCGAATTCGGTGTTCGCAATGTAAGCGAAAGAAAGCAGCGGGATGGGTGGAGGGATAGTATTGTCTGGCCACGAAACGGGGCTTGTAAATTATTTCAGTGGATGTTTCCTGGAGAGAAACCTGACATATAAAACAATATAAATCTAATGCAGCCGAATGAATGAATGAAGCTCTGCTAACAACATTTGTGATGCAGAGGAAGGGATTTGCGAATTTTGTCTGGGATATTTGACAGTTTCTCCACATAAAAACAAGTTGCTGCTTGAAGATACACAGATGCATGTATGCAAGATGGATTAACAGAGTTGGAAGGGACCTTATAGGTCATTTAGTCCAACCCCCCCAATCCCTGTTCAAGCAGGGGACCCTACACCATTTCTGACAAATGGCAGTCCAATCCCTTCTTGAAAGTCTCAAGTGATGCTGAACACCAGTTGTCCAGATAATTCTGTAAAGCGTTTTTTAGTAGTCATCTTGGCTTTGAATTTGGAAACTCCTGTATGTTGAATTAAGTTGTTGCAGCTAGTCCTTGAATTACAAGTTTGTTTAATGACTATTTGAAGTTACAAGAGCACTGCAAAAAGTAACCTGTGATTGTTTTTCACATTTACGACCGTTGCAGTATCCCCATGGTCACATGATCAAAATTTGGATGCTTGGCAACTGACTCATATTTATGACGGTTGCAGTGTCCCAGGTCATATGATCACCTTTCGTGACCTTCTGACAAGCCAAGTCAATAGAGAAGCAAGGTTCATTTAACAACCGTGTTACTAACTTAATAACTGCAGCGATTACATTTAACAACTGTGACAAGAAATGTCATAAAATAGAACCAAATTCACTTCACAACTTTTAACGACAAATTTTGGGCTCAAGTGTGGTCATATGTCAAGGACTACCTGTAGTTTATTGAACACATACCCATATAGAGAACACAGGTTGGCAACTGTTCAGGATTTCAGTTCTATCCAGGGATTGAACCTGGCATAATCTGCATTTTCTATCAAAGAGTTACCAAGTGTTTCTTTCCTCTCCAGGTCCACACAACAGATTTTCCTGGGAATTATTCAGGATACGATGATGCTTGGGATAAGCAAAGATTTGAAAAGGTGAGAAGGAAGTGATTCTTTCCGTTAAGTAGTTTAAAGTCAAAAGTTGCCGATTTCCTTGGAACGGTGGTGTTTCTAACTGTACTTGATAGCAACAAATCAGTGCAAAACACTATTTCTGAATCTTATTAGCTTGTTTGTAGTCTGGTTCAAGCTGTAGTGTATTTTCAAATGTAGATATTGCTTGTATGGTGGAGAACCTAGTTCAATTTCTTGCTGTTTATGAAAGATTTGCACAAGCCATTTTCTATGCTCATCTGACTGGAAAAACTAGGGAGAATGTGAATTGAATAAATGAATATTTATAGAATATTGTAAAATACCAGAATTTTCAGCATTGATAATGACATACACATTTAATTACATGGTAAGACTTTTTCAACCAGGGTTCGATTTAAAGAGGCTACTGTTTGAATAGATTTGGTTATAAGGATAATTGTTGTTTTTACTATTTGTCAGCAAAATCTTTTTTTAACCAAAAGAGGATGCCTATAGATGCCTGTTTTCAAACTTTGTTTTCACAGAATTTCAGAGTAGATATGATCCATATGGATGAAAGTACTTTGGAATTTGACATGGTGGGGATTGATGCAGCCATTGCTAATGCTTTCCGAAGGATCTTGCTTGCTGAGGTATTGATTTCTTTTCCACAAAGTAATGCCAGCATAGTCATATTGCAGTGGTGGGATATGACTGGTACACCCCAGTATGAGCGTACCGGTGCCTGCTGGGAGCACCAGATCCCATTCCAGTAGGGTGCTCCGGAGGGCCCACCTTCCCACCTGCCCTCCTTACCTGCATTTGAGCTGATTGGGGCGTATGCGCACGGAGCTTATGGTGCCTGCGCGATGCTCCTCCGAGCAGCTGGAGGGTCGTGGGCGGTAAGTACCACCACATGCTGTGCACGTGCATGTGGTGGATGCCCAGCCCTGTTGCAGTGTACCGGTTGCAACGGGATCTGGAACCCACCACTGTCATATTGGTATTTTAATGCTTAGGCATACTCTGAAAAATATCACAAGATTTGCATTGAGAATAGCAATAGCAGTAGCAGTTAGATTTATATACCGCTTCATAGGGCTTTCAGCCCTCTCTAAGCGGTTTTACAGAGTCAGCACATTGCCCCCACAGTCTAGTCCTCATTTCACCCACCTCAGAAGGATGGAAGGCTGAGTCAACCTTGAGCAGGTGAGATTAGAACCGCTGAACTGCAGATAACAGTCAGCTGAAGTGGCCTGCAGTACTGCACCCTAACCACTGCGCCACCTCTGCTCTGGATTGTCAAAGACACTGTTGTGAAAGACAAATTGTAATATGAAGTCTTCAGAACAGTTTTTTAAATGAGGTAGTTTATTAGAAAATAAGATTTGTAGAAGTTTAAACTACTTTTGTGTTGTAGGAAAAGAGCAAGTATTATTATAGATAAGGTCTTTGAAATTTAGAAAGCTGTTGTCCAAAAGGGCAAACCCATAGTTATCTCTCATCTCCATCTCTCTCCCTCTCTCACATCCCACCTTTATTATTTATTTAAATAATTCAAAGTGGCGAGCATTCTTAATACATTTCCCTCCTCCTATTTTCCACACAGTAACAACCATGTGAAGTGAGTTGGGCTGAGAGAGTGTGACTAGCCCAAAGTCACCCAGCTGGCTTTCATGCCTAAAGCAGGACTAGAACCCACAGTCTCCTGATTTCTAACCTGGTCCCTTAACCATTAGGCCAAACTGGCAGTATTGTTATATGTGCCTAGTAGGTATAAGCACATGAAGTGGGTACCTCTGGGATCTCATTTATTGTTAAAAATTGCTTTGTTCTTCTTCCAATTGGAGCTTGAAGAAACTTTTCAGAAATAAAGATCAGAGGGTAGTGAATAAATAATACAAGAACATTGGGGAGTCTACAAAACCTTTTTTTAAAAAAAAATCCAACTTAAGACTTGATGTTTAGATCAGTATGTTAGGCCACCAGAATCCAGAAATTCATAAGATACTGAGAACCAGTGCTTTGATTAATTGCTACCTAGGTGCCAACCATGGCTGTGGAGAAAGTCTTTATATACAACAACACCTCCATTGTACAGGATGAAATCCTGGCTCACCGTTTGGGACTGATTCCTATTTGTGCAGATCCTCGTCTCTTTGAGTACAAGAGTGAAGGTAAGATAATGTTGGAGGTGTTTGTCAGAAGCTGAAGCTGGCTACTACTAAGTAGAACTTAAAGCAATGTGTGTGTATCTTACTTTACTTTGTTCTTCCTTGCTTTTTTCAGAAGATGAATGCGATGAAATTAACACACTACAGTTTCGATTGAAAATAAAATGCAGCAAGAATCTTCAGGCGGCTAGAGAATCATCTGATCCTAATGAGCTTTATATCAACCATAAAGGTAAAATTCTTGCTTTCAAGTCATCCGTGGCTGCTATTCTATGTTTCTAATACAAATATTCTTTTGATATAATCTCATATTCAAGGCTTCTCAGTCTACCAAATCTTTCCCCTTCTTTAAATTGAAATAAAGAACCCAGGGCTTCATTTTGTGTGTGTGTGTGTTTGTGTGTGTGTGTGTTTGCCTTCCCCTCTCTTCACTTTGAATGTAATTGTTAAGCTATTTCCTTCTGATTGAGAAGATGTCCTGCTGGATTGGAGCAGCACATAAGGCCCTACAAATAATTGAATCATGCCATAGTTTTGTCTGTGTAATTGTAAGCACAACTCTTTTTAAAAATAGTCTTCTTATAGTTTACAGCAAACACATGGAGTGGGTACCACTAGGATCTCAGGCTGACAACATGAATGCAAATTTCCGACCTGTCCACGATGATATCCTCATTGCTCAGTTGCGTCCCGGCCAAGAGATCGATGTACTTATGCACTGTGTAAAGGGCATTGGTGAGACAGCTAAAGTTCTGATATAAATTTGGCTATTTTCACTTCTTTTGGGGTGGTGTGCCTATGGGTGATATTTTCTCAATAGATGCTAGATCTCAGTGATGGGCTCCCTTTTAGAGAGGGTAAGGTGTAGTTGATTCACCACTTGGATTATTCTAGCTTGTTTAATAAGTCAGTGTTCTGTTGTTTATGGGCTAGCATAACTGGTCCACAGTACTTTGTAATTCTTGTCTTTGCATCGTAAAGAGCGTGTTTGAGTTTTGGATTAGATAAAGTCAGAGACGTGAAATGTAGCATCCCTGTTGCTATTCGTTTTATCGTTTGTGTGCTTCAGTGAATCTGTTTCAGTCGATAATTCATTTTTGTGAAGCAGCAAGTTGTAAAGGTTGGTGGTAGTAGTAGGTTGGAGACAAGGGCTGAGGTAAATAGAGTACTAATAAGCTAATTGCAATGAATTAGTGGGAAGACTGTTATGGACTATGTGGAATTCTGGGAATCTGCAGACCATAGTTTGAGAATCCCTGCCATGTGTGTTCTCTGCTTATGCTCAGAGGCTTCTTTGGTGTAACCAGCATTACTGGTTACGAAAGTTTAACGGCCTATTTAGAAGAGTGCAACTGGTTTTTATTATCTATCTAGAGCAGGGCCGTCAAACTCCCAACCCGTGGGCCGGATGCGTCACGGGCTGGCCACCCCCATGCCTGGTTTAGCGAAGGCCCAATATGTCACGTGACGTCACTATGACGATGTGACTTTGACACCCCTGATCCAGAGGGTTGGACAGATGTGCAGAACAAATCCTGTTTGCTGCCAGCTTTCTCTCCCTCCCTCCACCTCATCCCATTCATGCCTGATTGCATTCATTTGCTTTTTAAAAATCACTCTTTTTCTTTAGGCAAAGATCATGCCAAATTTTCTCCAGTTGCCACAGCCAGTTACCGTTTGTTGCCAGAAATCACTTTATTGAAGCCTGTTGAAGGGGAAGCAGCTGAGCGGCTGAAGAAATGTTTTTCTTCTGGAGTTATTGAGATTGAGGAAATCAGAGGTAATTTCTTTCTTCATTCCTTAAATGGTACAAAATCACAAATCGTATTTTATTTCGACCAGTTTCTAACCTCCTCCCCCTGCCCACACACAAAATCATAGAACTTAATATCTTCTGTTTGATGAAATGCATATTTGCCTTCCTGATGGTCTAATTTTTGATCTTTCAATCAGCTCTTTGGGGGCTGTATTACAAAAAAATGGCAACATAGCCACAACAAAAATGAATCTTTGGTTGGATGCCTCCCTTCACTTTTTTTTCCTATTTGCTATGCAGAGACTGGCTATTTTCCTCGACTAAAATCAAGTGAATGCTTGATGTTGGGTTCTGATAAGTGAAGGCTGATTCCCACCCTTAAGAGAAGCTCAATGAAGTTCATTGAGGGGTATCTGGAAAAGTCTACATAGAATCAGACTGCTTGGGGGTGGGGGGGGGGCGGTGGGGTTGTCCAGGTTAAACCAGCAATATAGATGGGCAAGATGTTATTTGGAATCTGTTTTATAGTTGGGTTGAAGCAGAGACAAATAAATATAATCCAAAAGTATGTAGAAAAGGTTCATTGAAGCTATGTTAATATTTTTTGAAATTTAGGTATTGTTTTTTTTCCCCCTCCCTAGGAAAGAAAGTAGCAAGAGTAGCTAATGCTAGATTGGACACATTCAGTAGAGAAATTTTTCGTCATGATGACTTAAAAAACCTTGTACATTTGGCTCGGGTACGAGATCACTACATCTGTGAGTAATTTCCTTTTTAAAAAATTGATATTTATGGATTGTAAAATTGATACACAATTTTCCTTGAATCAGGAGCAATATTCCTTTTCTTGGAGGTAATAATTAGCAGGTGGTTTTTGACATGAGAATGGGGTGAATGTTTCACCATATTGTTTTTTTTTTTGAGGGGTAAAGGTTTGGAGTCCTAGGCCTCTGAAAATCAAAGGGTTTTCATTCCTAGTATTTTTTTTAACTCATATCAAATTTGATGGGTATGATTTAGGACTGTTTTGGAAGTTGAAATAATAGAAATGAGAATTGTGGGTGTGGCTCAGCCTTATTAATTTTTAAAGAAAATTGTGCCACCGAAAGCCAGCCTTTAGATAGGACTGCGTTGGAGAATGCCTGCACTAATATTATTGTGTAGTAGCTAACCACTAGCTTGGAAATGTCAAATGACTAAGCACCTTGTGTAATTTCCTTACTTTTTATTCTAGTTCTGTATTTTATTTTATAGTTTTAGTTTTTGCATCAAATCTCAGTAGAACCAAAACAGAACCAAATTATCTCAGTAGTCATTTTAACATCATTATGTAATTCTATCTTTAGATCATTTTGATCCAGTCCTTCATTCAGTGCTAAAAATCTGTAACCATTTATACAATGGTTTATACCATTTAATGCCTTATCTGCTACTTAACTGTTTTATACCTTATCTTGTTTATGCTTTGATAGTTCAAACTGAGACCCTTTTTTCTCCCTTCAGTCTCTGTAGAATCCACAGGCATCTTGCCTCCAGATGTGCTGGTGAGTGAAGCCATCAAAGTACTAATGGGAAAATGCCAACGCTTCTTAGAGGAGCTAAAATCCATCCAGAAGAAATAAATTTGGGAACACAAGAGACTCTTGTGGGGAAATCCCTACGTCTGATTTGAAGAACAAGAAGACTGCATCAGTCTGTAAGGCAATGACCCTTCTCTGAGATGTCAAAGAACAATCATTGCTGAACCATTACTATCATTATTTACACAACATGGACACAACTGAAATTCAGGATAACAAGTGCCCTGTGTACTATTTGTGGTCCGGCAATGGTGGATGCCATTCTTTGATAAGGCTTTGCAATCTGAAGCTCCTAGCGTGAACTGTACAATTTCCTGTGTTAGTCTTAGTTTTCATTACAACAGTGGGATAGAAATCTTACCTGTGTAGTCGATCACCTATAATATAGTACCTTTTTGCTGATCTGGTATTATATACTATGACAGTTTTATGATTTAGCACCTCTCTACTCGAGGTCCATAGTTTCTATAGTCAGCAAAAAAATCCCCAAGTCAGTTGATCTGTGCTTAACCTGTAGTTTTCTGCTTCAATATCCATGAAAATACTTGATTCTTTCAAGAATTTAAATGCTGTTAACTGTCATTATTGAGTACATTTATATATAATACCGGTATTACATGCTGGTCTAAAATATTTACTCCTAACATTCTCTCACTACATTTATTTTAAAAGATTACTTTTTAGTTACTGGGACACATGCCTCTCTTCAAAGTAGGGAAATACCACCTTGAATATTCCTCCCACCCCAAGTATAGGATTCCAATCGTTTTTAAAGTTAAGGAAGTACATTTTAGCTACTTTCTGGCAAAACATGAATATACTTCCAGTTTAATAAATTATTCACTGATAGAGAATTTCTAATTGAAACAGGAGAGAAAATTCCTATTGATAAAATAGTTGAAGTAGAAAAATTAAGCTGCAAGAAATCATCTCTTAACTGGAATATTGTTATGTCTAAGTCTTTGAAGTACATGAGCTAAGTATATAACCTTTGGCAGCATATAACATTATGAAGAGTAGAAGGCACAGGGCAGGAATTGCTCTAGCTCCTTCTACTTTGTCATCAAAAATGTTATTTTTAATTTATTGAACAATCCTATAAGCCTCAAAAAGCTGGAGTTGCCCAACTTTGATAAGAATGTCTAATTTTTACCCCAAACTTAAAATAATGTATTCTTTATTGAGTATATTCAATAAAGCAAGGCAAAGCATTCATACAAAAGCTTGAAGCATTAAATCATCTGCAGGCTTTGCATCCTATGCTTATTTATTGTATGTGTAAAGTTTACTAAAGGTTTCTGTGAAAATACTTGTGCATGCACAATCAGGTACATCTTTTGAAGAAGTTGACCGGGAATTCTAAAGGATGCAGCTGATTTAATGTGTTAAACAGGAGCGCTTCTGTCAGGGCAGCATGTTTTGTATTAAGTATGCAATTCTCATAATTGCAGTGTTTGACCCAGAGAACAGTCATGGTGGTGATATTCAAAAAAGGTGTGAAAAGAGTTAAGGGGAAAGGAACAGCAATGTTTGTATAAAATTAAGAGACTTTTATTGACATTGATTTGGAGACATCTTCAGATACAACATCTCTACAAATAAAAAAAACCCTCGGTTGTTTTAAATGCATCTATTACGGGCACAGTAAATTAAAATGTAATTAAGACACAATAAATACAGTTAGGCTAGATTCCAAAGCTATTTTAACAGGGGAATTTGGTTTAAATAAATGTTACACTGAGATCAGGATTATAAACAAGTTAGAGTGGAGTCTGGCTACTAGTGAGAATCCAAATTACCCCATTACCTCCCTACGGCCTATAAGATCTCATAGGTTAGGCCTCCTCCGCATCCCATCGGCCAGCCAATGCCGGCTGGCAACCACAAGGAGGAGGGCCTTCTCAGTAGCGGCCCCGACCCTTTGGAACGAGCTCCCCGTAGAGATCCGCACCCTCTCCACCGTCCAGGCCTTCCGCATAGCCTTGAAGAACTGGCTCGCCCGTCAGGCCTGGGGATAAGGACCATTGCCCCGCCCGAATGTTGTATGCATGTTGTGTATTATTTTATTATGTGTTGTTGTTTTAGTATTGTATTGTTTTGTATTCCCCTCTCCCTGGTTTCTGTGAGCCGCCCTGAGTCCCCTCAGGGAAAAGGGCGGCCTACAAATAAAATCAATTCTAATTCTAATTCTAATTCAAATATCAATATTAAGACCTGTTTTCTTTCATGTAACCAGATGTGTATACTACTAAGCCGCTTAACTGAAAATCTCCATTCTGTTATACCTGTAGTCAAGCTATTACAGCAGCCCCTAAGGAAAGTCCTATTTGATACTAATTCTTCAGACTGCAAATTAAATTCTGGCAAATTTATGCCCACATTCTATTGCTCTCTCGGATAAACAAACACTTAAGACCTGGCCTGTAGGCATTCTGTATCATCAGACACTGAACAAAATTATCCAGAACTGTACTGCATTCTACATTCAGGGGGAGCGTTTCAGCATACGTTTTTTTAGACTGGTATAAAATGGTTCTGAATTCATTATGTTTAGAAAATTCTTACTTTTGACAGCTGAGAACTGATTGCAGCTAGAATACCTATTTCAACAATGTTTCTAGGGCAAAGAAGAGGATGTTTAATCGGAGGCTTCCTGAGGCTTGGTTGAATTTAAAAAAATGTTTTCACCCCCCCGTTTCTCAATGGTGCTTGGTTTGGTGGAACATACGACCAAGTGCTACTTCTCAAAAGTAATAAAACTTTTGAGTTAGCATAAGTTAAGTGATTCATCAACGCCCAATATGCACATCTGCATTTCTTCATCCAAGCTGTCTTTTTCCAACAGGGAAGCAGGAGTCTCCTATTAGTGTCATGTTGAGGCAGCAACAATACAGGTGTCCTGAAGGAGAAGTAGCAGAGAGAATGAGAGGCTGCAGAACCTTCTCCTTTCCACGGTCAAGTACTGTATGCATGTATGAAGGGCTGTTCGTAAAGAACTGGACAAATGACAGTTGGACTGGAATGCTTGAGCAACCACCATCCAAAAGTAAAAAGATAAAAGTTATTCAGTAAAGCTGCAAATGGAGCTAGAAAATCTTCCCCATCTCCCCTCCCCCCTCCCCAAAAGGAGAATGAGGCCAGTGAGAATTGTATCAGGGCTCAGGAAAGGAGTAAACAAAGGAAATATGGCTACTGTGAAACAACACAGAGTGTAAAGGAGGAAAAAGTGGAATTGTCTTTAGCTTATGGCTCAAAGAGGGCAATGAGGATTTCCTCTTCATTTTTGTCAAAAACGTCTGCTCCTAGGGGTGCTTTCACCTTCTTGAAAAGAGATGGAAGGTTTCTGATGTGGACTTCTTTCCTGAATTGTTCTCCTAGGGGCTTCTGCAAGGAAACAAAGATGAATAGGCAAACGATGCATAGAAATATTCCACCAAGAATAGCCTCTGCTAAAATTGTAGAATTTCCTGCCCCCTCACTCCGTGGTGTTATGACCCCCCACATAATTGGGGTGGGTGGGTGCATCTTGTTCCTGTATCCTAGATTGTTCAGCATGTGTTGAATTTAGCTCAGATCAACTTCAAGTCACTCAAAGCCAGAAACAAAATAGCAAATGCTATATATTCTATTGCCGTTAAGCAGAAAGTAGGTAATTAGCCAGGGATGGCCTGGTTCTGGAGAATATTTTGAATCATATAGAATAGTAAAAGCTACATGGTTATATCTCCGTAAGGACCCAATGTTTCTACCATCACAACTTAGGATTTGTGTAACATAAGTCACAACTAATGGGCTGAACACGTAAGCTCTGACATTGGTTAAAGTCAACAGAGGGGAAGAAAAAAAAAACCTGTTTATCCTTCTGAGAAATGAAATGATTTCTCTGTTGCTTGACATCATGCCTTACCCCTATGCAGCCTGCAATTAGGCGTTTGAAATGGTCCTTCCGCCGTTTGTCTGCCGCCTTCTGAAGCGTTATGTTGAGTACTTTGGAATCAAACTGCTCCAGGGAATCTTTCTGGATTTCTGGGACTTGTTCCATCACTGTTTTCAATTCAGCATAGCGTGGACGCTTAAAATAACAAAGAGGAGACTCAGGAGGCACCTTTGCCTGAAGAGAAATGGCTATTTCCAAAAAGGGAATTAACCACTAATGGTATGTTCAGAACTTTGCATCCCACCAAAATGATCCTTGGATTTGGAATGGCATTAAACAGCAAAGATGGCAGCAGACCTGGGACTGGATTATCTCCCCCATTCCTTACCAAAGCTTCATAGATCTGGAAAGCCAAATGGACAAGTGCTGCCATACACCCATCATGTTGTCCATGAACTTGTAACCCTTTCAGTACACTTGTGAAAAACCAGATCACTGCTTCAGGGATCATCATATTCTTTGAGAGCACCTATGGCAGAGAGATTGAAGTGAAGCAAGATGGGGAGAAGGGGCTGAAATTCTGATATCTACCCCTATCTTATTTAATGAAATACCCCTTTATTACATTCACCACTTTGTATCCTTCTAAACTCAATATTGAGGTACCTGCTTGAGCAATGGCCAACAGAGGTGGGTGGTAGTTCTTTGACAGGACAAGGTATCCTTCCAGGAAAGGGATGTGAAGGCTGTAATTAGCAGAGCGGTACAGACATTCTTAGGAAAAAATAAAAAGAAAGTCAGATCAGTTACAGCCTTACAGGATTTTTCTGTCTTATTGTTATGGGGCAGAATTAAGAACTCAAGATGTTTCACGATATATAAGAACTCTTAATGTTTCATGAAGCACAGAAATAATACTTTTGTCAGTTTAATCAAGTAGAAAAAGATGAATCATCCTATTTCCCCACGGAACTAGAATTGGCCACAATATATCCATATCTTGTAAAAAGACGTTATTCATAATAAATGTTTTTCACAAAAGCAGTATCTTTTAAGAGCATATTTGATTGTTTTAAAAGCAGATCTGTGCTGAATATTCTGTGTGTAATTTCTAAGTTTACGGACATTTTTTTTCTACAAGGATCCCAATCTCTCTAGGGCTGCTGGAATATAACTGGTAATGTAATGAGGTTACAGGAGAAAGAATCTTTTTTCTTTTCTTCAAAAACAGAAGAAAGGCCTTGTTGAATCAGGAAAAGAGTGTACAGATAGTCCTTTAAGTTATATTCATTAATTCAGGAACTTCAAAGTTATGATGGCACTGAGAAAAAGGATTTATGACTGATTCTCAAAAGTTCTAGCCTGCATTGCCTGCAGTCATGTGATAAAAATGCGGGCCTGCCTGCATTCAGGATTGCCACCTCATCACACCAGTTTATTTTTGTTATTTTCTTTGTCTAGGAAGAGGCAGGATTCCCAGGCAAGCAGGCCAGTGGTTGAGAGCTATGGGTAGGGTGGCTAATTCTGTGAGTGGGCACTAGGGAGCATGGGGCTTGAGACCGGCAGGTGCTGGGAACAGTGGCGTGGGCCAAGATTGCTGAAGGCCATTGCCAAGGAGTGCTGCTAGCAAGTCCCATGATCCCTAGCTCCCACAGCAACCCCTTGGCCTGTAGCCCTCATCCATTAGTCTGCTTTCCAGGGACTCCTGACTCTTTTTACAATGAAGTCATGTGAAGTCCTCATTTAATGGCTTCCATGTTCCTGTGGTTATGGCAACTGGGACTGCTATGATTTCCACTGCTGAGAGAGATAATCATAGGATGTGACAGTTTATGACTGCATTTATATCTATCTATCTATCTATCTATCTATCTATCTATCTATCATCTATCTATCTATCTATCTATCTAATCCATCTTTCGTCTGTCTGTCTGTCTGCCTACCTACCTACCTACATTCTATCTATCCATCCATCCACCTACCATCCATCATCTATTTTGAACAAAGATGTTCAGAATTGCTCACTTCCTAAATTTATTCTAAAAAAAGGGGGGGGGGCTAAAAGAACAAATTCCCCCAAAGAATGTGAAACAGGAAGAAGTTATTATCAGATATTATATTTTCAAGAGTTAAACTGAACCCTTCAATTCTCACAAATAATATGAAGACAATATTGAACCAGTTTCCTTACCTCTTGTTTCATTAAGCATTTGCCCAATTCAGTGAGCTCAGAGCTGGCTGATGGAGTCACCTCTGTGGACATCATCTCCTCATCTATCAGGGAAAATAATGTGAACAAGATTCATTACTAATTCATTACTAACCATATCTCGATCAGAATATCTGTTCCTTGAACAAGGCACAGATGTATCAAAAATGCTGGCCGGACACACACAGAAATGTATTTCTTCACAATTCCATTTATCTTGAAGTCACAGTACCAGAAAGTGTCAAGAGGTGGCAGATGACCTAAAGAACAGCAAGCCGAAATATGAATCTTCGGGGATAATCAATCTGAGAAAAAACCTGCAGTGAAGAAATACTATTCTTGGAGTCATGGATAATTAAGATTCTTACATCCATTTTTGGGCTGGGATATTGTGTCACTGATTCCTGAAGTATGGCTTTGATTCCTTGCTAACAATTAAACTACTGGTGGTTAGCAATTCCAAAGGTATTTATAGAACAAGGAGAATAATCTTATTTTTTAAAGTAAGTTAGTCACAAAAATTTTATACATGTAGGACCAATTCAATTCAAATCTCAAGGGCAGCAGAATGACCAAAACTTTTACCTACCATCTCCATCTGCAGTAACTGTATTATTCTGCTCAGCACCTTTTTTTGACACACAGCAAACAGCTATAAATACATCAAAAGAAGATAAATATCAGAGTCAATGAGACACAATGCCTTCCTTTCAAGAATTCCTTTCAATATCATTTAATTTTTATTTTGCAAAACTTTGAAATTTATCTTACACTGGAAAATCTCAGTTCATTTAAAAAAAAGGAATGCTATCCTTTTTTATATTAAGTGAATAACATAAAATGTGATCACTAAGCCTCCTCTGATATCACCATGGTTAAGAGCAAGGAATTCCAAGTGTTCAAGTGATTTGGACACAATAGTCAAATGATAAAAGCCAAGGAGGAAGGAATAAGGCCAGACTCTACATGAATGTATATTTTGAGAAATTCCTTATTAAACTATCACACACTGCAGGACATACTTTCAAACAATTTTGATCTGGTATTTAGCAGCTGAGAATATGCTGTAGAAAATGGCTGTTCTTTTCTTGTTATTTATTTGTCATTATCAATCTTTTCATCCTGGAGATCAAGATCCAAGTACAATGATTGAAAATAATTAGGCCTATCTTATTAACCTACCGCTGATAAAGGAACTTCTTGATGAGATGAGCAAGAGCATTTTTGAAAATAAAAGAAAAATAGCAAATACTTATATAATCTGGTAGTTGTCAAGTATTGTAATATCTAAATTCCTGTAAAAACTGCGAATAGCATTCCCCCCACTTAAGGAGATGTATCCATATATTACTCATTTCACCCACCAATTAGATCCATAACTTCTCGGGTGAGCAGTCTAACAAGCTGCTCTTCCAACATCTCTTGAGATTCTGGATTGTCATCTACTGCATCTTCATCACTGTTCAAAAATAAAGGAAACAGATTTTAGGATGGCAACAGAAATCTGAGAGGCACAACAGATGCTGACTATTATCATATTACCAAGACTAAAATATTAATGAAATATGGTTCATCTGATCCATATGGTGATGCCCAGCCTGTTCTAAAGGAGATTGCAATAGGCTCAAGATCATAGCTTTGCGATATAATATCAGCAACATTGTGGCATAAAATATTTTGTTATTTTTTAAAAAAATTCAACTTGTTAAAATTTAACTGACAGGTAGGTTGCTGTCTAGGAGTAGCCACCAAGTGAAACAATCCTTTCCATTTTTTAAAAATGCTGATCTGTTTTTAAATCAATTCAGAAGGCAGGTTCAAACCTTTAAAAGTTCTAAATTGGGAATGAGGTAATCAAACATCTTCCAAATGAGTCGTTCAGGTAAGTCAATGTGTTGATAATCTTCTGGGGTTCCACAATCACAGATTAGACAGAACATAATTAGGGGAAAGCTTCTGCATTATTCCACCTTAGTTTTGAGTAATTCAGCAAGAACGTCTTGTCCAATGCCAAAAGTCCTCTTGTTTAAGCCTTAGACTTACCATACCAAACTCCGCTGATTGATAACTTGCCATTTCTGAGACAGCCTCTGGCAAAAAAAAAAAAGCAACATGACATAAAGGATTTCAATGATAAGGTGTATGCTTGGAGTTTTGTATGATCTACATGAAATCATTTTAAACTCAAGTGACAGATCAAATTGAATTCAGTGACCTGTTCATGCTATGACAGGTTATCAAAGTTACCTAATTCATTCTCCTTTGGCTGTGCTCTATTCTTTACAAGAGTTATAATAAGCACTGAAATCTTTATAAAACATCTCACTCAGCTGCATTTTTTCAGAGTTTTAAGTATTTTGGAGGTTAGTTTTATATACCTATGAATTTCACTGGGTATCCCAGTGGCCGACACTTCTCAATTTACTCTGTTTTATAGGGCATAAAGATGATATCAAATTCCACGTAAAACTTATCCAGAAGTTTAAGGTCCAAGAGAGAAAACCACTTGCTATTACTGATATCTCCAGTACAGAGTCTATTCTTAGTACCTGTTATGAACAACAGTTCAATACTGTTTTCAATACAATATATTTCTGGGTTGCCAAAAACTCTCAAGTATACTATAAGGAGGTAACAAAGGCTAAAATATTATAAATCAATAAGGAATGCATCCCAAATTAAGTTTGGGATCATCTTAAATCCTCACCAAGATCTGTTTCTATAAACTAAAGCTTTGAGCAATAGTATCTATTAACATAAAGATGTGGGGAGTATGCATTCTGTGATTGGGTTTGGGTCATTCCTAATGATATGCAAAAATATCTCTAGGAATTTTGCCACAACATCACATCTAGCAAAATCCTTTGCTTAAAAGATGCTTTCAAGCATAATAGTGCTTGACAAGTACAAGGAAACTGAGAACAGATGTGATCTTGGTTTTTTTCTAACTAATTTAGCATTTTCAAACTTTCATCGCAAAAACTCACTCTTTCAGTATTCTCAGACACAGTATTTTGTTCTTACCATATGTAGGTAGGTGAACAGAGGTCCAAGTATAGGGCAGATCAAAGATTCATAGTGTTCAGGTGGGCAGGAGACAACCAAAGGTTTCACAAAAACACCTTGCATGAAACTAGTTAAAGAAGTGGAGCAGCACAAATACACATCTATATTTCCCCCACGGAAAACCATTAGATTCATCCAGTCATGGCAATTTCTGCTCTTGAACTGATAATTTTGCTCCCAGATACCTCAGAACAGGCAGATGCACTCATCTCTGAATTTTTAATAGATCTGATTTTTTCCAGCACCCCTCCCCCAAAAGACATTAGATTCTCAAGGAAAGAATGAGAGAAATCTAATTTAGAAATCTAAATCAGGATTTTACAATGCACTGATATGGCCATAGTCCACTAGAGGCATCATGTAACAAAATGCAGTACATTATTTTAAGTGTAGGATGAAACAGCTATTAAGACCACACTTGCCTTAGTAGACTACAAGTTCTACAAGTCTGATTTAAATGGGATCTCTCTTTCCTTTTGGACAGTGAAAAACATTGGATCAATGGATGCAGATGTTTAGTAGGATCTACCCGCTGAACATCTGAATCTGTTGAATCGTGTTAGAATCACAGAAATGTCTGCTTTCATTCTGAGCTATTCAAATAGTTTAAAAACCTTGGGAGGCATATACCTTTATATTCTATTCTGATACAAGTAGTCCTCAACTTGTAACAGTTCATTTAGTGACTGTTCAAAGTTACTACAGCACTGAAAAAAGTGACATGATTATTTTTCACACTTACAACTGTTGTGACATTCCCATGGTCATGTGATCAAAATTCGAACACCTGGCAACTGACTCATGTTTGTGATAGTTGCAGTGTCCCGGGGTCATGCAATCACCTTTTACGACCTTCTAACAAGCAAAGTCAATTGGGAAGCTAGATTCACTTTACAACCGTGTGGCTAACTTAACAACTGCAGTGAGTCACTTAACAACCATGGCAAGAAAGGTCATAAAATGGGGCAAAATTTAACAACCATCTCACTTAGCAAAATAAATTTTGGGCTCATTTGCAGTCGTAAATTGAGGACTATCTGTACTATCTAGATTGCTTTTAGTATTTTTTTTTAACTAATTAGATCTACAATCTATAATGAATCTGGTCTGTTGCCGAAAAAGGGGTCCTAATTAAGAACAAGACTCAAGCTGGGACATTGTATGGAAATCAGAACAAATTTGGAAGGAGAACTATAAACAAAAACCAGGCAAAGGATACGAAGCATAGGGCGCAGTCTGTAGTCAGGAATATTGTCCAGATTGATGAAGGCTGAGTTGAGGAGCTCAGCTGCTAGACCCTCAACAACATAGAAATCTTGCTGCATGGATGAGCCAGCACTACCCAGAATGTGGAAACTGCAATTCAAAAAGCACAGTCTAGGAGAGCCAAAAGGTACTCTGCTTCAAAAAACTTCCTTGTACTTTATCCGTGCAAAACAAAATTGGCATTTTGGATCAGGCCAATTTCCATCTAGCCCATCTACATTCCTTTCTCTTTATAGCCGTTACAAGAACATACAAATCCAGCTGGGTCAAACAAAGATCTTCCTTGTCCCATACTGGAAAAGTAGTAGAATGTCCACAGGTGAGGTAACATAGCATTATGGAAAATCTATAGATTTCTTACCAGTTGTCATAGAGTGTACAGAAGAACCCCTGCATCCTTTCTAAGACTGTTTTGTAAACAGGAGAATCATAAAGTTCCAGCAAAGGCTGGGGGAGACCTAACAAAAGAGGAAATACTATCAGTGGAGAGATTCATGTCCTCAGGCAGTGACCTGAGCAGTTCTGGCTACCAAAAGCACAAATTTACTTGTGGATGTTTGGAGTGGGTCAATTTGGAGCATGAATGCTTTTAATTTAAAAGTTGAGAGAAACAGCAGTAAAAATGTGATGTTTTCAGAGAGTAGTTATAAGCAAAACAATATTTTTCATGATTATTTTTACAAAATAACTAATTATAATCATGCTCGTGCAGACTTCTACCTGCTTGGAAACTAATGTAATTCACGATGCACTGAAATCCAAATAAATTTAGAGCAGAAGTATCCTCCAAACATAATATCTGTGTAATGTAAATAAATCTTTCCAGTCCGCATTATAAACTTTATATAATAAAAATTATTTGCAAAACAGAAGTAGCTTCAGATCCTTAACCCATGTACAATTAACTTGTTTAACAGAATGTATAGGTATACCATAAATATTTTGAAACAACACTTTTGTGTGTTGAGTTTTTTGAACACTGATCAAGTCAAATTATTTAGCAATTTCCACCTTATTTGTTAAAACAGATGGGGAGCTGGTATCGAATAAACACAATTTAAAAAATACTTTGACTAGGGATAAGCAAGTTGTAAACCATGTCCTTCATGAGGGGGCGGGGATAGGTGTTTTCTACGCAAACAGTGTTAATCCCCCGGAAGTTAATTCTCAGTCTCAACCCCCCCCTCCATCTTTCTTCTCTTTGAAGAGAAGGGGGGCTTCTATTTTTGACTTGGCTGGTTGGATAGAGCCCCACTCTAAATTGGCATTGATGTATTTCCTTAATTCCAGCATTTCTTTAGTGGTCATGGAGTACATCTTAGGCTTCGGTAATTTTGCCCTAGGCATGAACTTTATTGCACAGTCGGTGGGTCGGTGAGAAGGGAGATAATTATAATCTTCCTCACTAAAAACTCTTCCAAGTCCCAGTACTCTTTTGATATTTACTGGATGCCTGGAAGTTTAGTGTCTACTGCAGGAGCTGCAGGCTCTGGATTGTCTGCTTTGAGGGGCTTGATGGTCCCCGGATGGCCTTCTGGCTTCATGGGGGGTAACGGCCAATGCCTAGGGTCAACTTTTGATAGCTGTCACATGCTGATAATGTTCATTTCTTTGCTACAGGCGTTTATGTGACTTTGGTGCAAATGGACTCCAGCAGTTTTCTCTGTAAAATTATTTTGCCAGTAGGCAAGAATAAATAGAAACACTCCTGAGAAAACCAGACAGAGCTATAAATATATGAGGGGAGCTTGGCTTTGGTTTGAAAGGAAAGAACATCCCTCCAAAGGTCTTGGGGTGGAGATCATTAAAGGCCGACATGACTATCAGCTGTTCTAGTCTGTCAGTGTCCTAACTGCAAGAAGAGACCCTATAGAAAATGAGTAGACATTGTTGTCCATGCAAAGATGAATCAAGGACTCACCGTTTTGCTAGACCAGTTTCTCCAGTTTTGATAACCAGTATAAATTTGCTAAATCTCTTCCTGTATAAAATCCAAATATAATACAAAATGGCAAGCAAGAATAGCAGTTTAGAGAAGTCAAGTTCAGGCTGAGTTTGGAAGGAAAAGTCAGGATTTAAACTTGAATTCTAAAAAACCTGAAAGTCAGTAAAGGTCATGTAAAGTACGGCAAAACCTTGATTCAACAGGGCCTTGTTTAGCGGACATGAGATACAATGGACTACAATGTAGTCTGAATGAGGTATTTTTGCTAAATTGTATTTAGTTCTTTTGCATAAATTTATCATTTGCATACTAATATCATCATGCAAGAGATCTATATCATCCCAAATGATGTATTTTGCACTGGTTATAAGGTAGCATCACAAATGATGCACTTTCAGTTTCTACGGATGTCCCCTTTCCTCAAAAGGTCCATTCAACAGAGGCCTTATTGCATGTGGTAACTGTGCTTGGATGACCTGGAGAAGGTGTAGGTGGATTAGTTAGATTGTGTTGCACTTGAAAGCAAGGAAAGCAGTGTTGGGGAAGACAGGGGCACATTTTTGTCATATTTGCCTTGCCAGACCATCTAAAATTTGTTTCATTCAAAACAGAAGAAAATCAGAGGCTCTGGGTTTTAGTTTGAATGGACAATAATTTACTCCAATTTGGGCCACCTTAATACTCGACTTACAACCATTCATTAAGTGACTGTTCAAAGTTACAACACCACCAAAACATCTAACTTATGACTGTTTTTCACACTTATGACTGACTGTTCGACATCCCCATGGTCAGGTGATCAAAATTTGCCTGCATGGCACCTGACTCATATTTGTGACAGTTGCAGTGTCCAGGGTTCACCTTTTACAACCTTCTGACAAGCTGAGTGAATGGGGACGTCAGATTCACTTAAATGTAACACTTAACTTTGCTAATTTAATCACTGCAGTGATTCACTTAACAACTATCTCAAGAAAGATAATAAAATGGGGCAAAACTCGCTTAACTGTCTCTTAGCAATAGCAATTTGGGGCTCAATTATGATCGTTAAGTCGAGGAATACCTGTACTAAATGACATTTCCACTCTGGGCTTTCCTGTAAGCAGCAGCTACTTACCAAGGATGGCATTCTTCTCCACTTCCAGCATATCAAAGGCCTTTGCAAAGGTATCTCCCAATTTAGCCACCATCTCTGGCATATACAAATTGTTGTGGGTCCTGGAAGAAAATGTGATATTTTACAATCACAAGTTGAATCTAACAGTTACCCTGACAGTGGAAGTCCGGATTCAGCTTGTAAACAGCTCCTGTATCTGGTGAGGAGGAAGGTGAGACCAAGCACTTGTGCATGGGATCCCCCTTCCTTGCCAATAAAAAACACCCTTGCCTTGGGCACATGGAGAAATCTCCAGTTTGTGTGGAGGATTCATGTTACTCCAGACAACATTTTGCTCCAATTTGCCTGGCCTTGGCCCTCTGAAGCGCTGGCTGCAAGGACCCATGCAGGTCACACTGCCTCCCTAAGGATGGGTCACGGTGCCTAGAATGGCAGGCGGCTCTGACAGAATGCAGCAGCTTATGAATACGCTCACATGCTACAAGCAACGTTGTGGCAGAAAGATGCCCCCCCTGAAAGGCAGGACAACTCTGTGTTAACCACACCATGCTGCCAGGGAAGAACCTCCATTCAGCCTAGGGTGACGTCTTTCTTGCCATCCAGGCTAAAGAGGGACCCTCAGCAGCTGGATGGACCATCTGAGTGGGGAGGAAGGGTCTCTGTCTCACCTACCTCTCTCCTTTTGAGACCTCAGACCTCCACTCAGGGCTTCGGTAACTGCACACAGCACAAATTCTGCAGCCAAGGGGCCCAACAGCCTTCGCCAAAACTGCCTCTGTGCCTGCTGCTAGAGGCGATCAAGGGTAACTCAGACTGTTCCCCCTAGAGCAGCAATCCCCCAAAGTAAGAGGGTGCAGGGCAAGAAAGGACTGGGTCGTTGGGTGGCAGGGGCAGGCCTCTCAATTGCTCTCCAGAGTCTCAGCTGTCATTTTTAGAAGTCTCTAAAAGAAGTCTCTATACTTGTGAAGAAACGGGACCAAAGTGAAACCAATTGCAGCGATGTCTGCCTGAGCTTGCAGAGGGCCTGGAACAATAGTTCTGAGGTGTGAACTGCCCATTCATTTCAAAGGGTGCTAACAGAGGCTGCAAGAAAGGAGAAGCATCACATTATGAAGAGAGAGTGACTATTTCTTTTGGTTAAGCCTTTAAGCACTAAAGTAGGGGCTTAAAATCATATTGCATTAGATAAAATGGCTTTTAAGCCAAAACTTTCTTTAAAAAAAGATAGATAGGTCTATGGAGATTCTCAGTCATCAGGTCATGGTTGCCCCAAAGGTGCTTTTTTTCAAGAGGCAACTGGACTTTCTGGTTTTTCTCTGAAGACATTTTGCTTCTCATGCAAGAAGCTTCTTCAACTCTGGAGAAGTGAAACATCTTCAAAGAAAAACCAGAAAGCCCAGTTGCCTCTTGAAAAAAGCACTTTTGGGATAAAGATAGAATAGGGTTTCCAAACTTGTGGAACTAATCAACATTAGATTGGGCAGCATTGTAGTGTGAGTAACACTGCCTGCATTGGCATAAAACAATACATCCTGCTCAAAGCTCACTGGTAAAGCTATCCTCACAAGAGTATTGCTCTAGGGAAAATTGGAGGAGGGAGAGGTATGAAGAAAAAGCTCTCATCCTTAGATTTTTTTTGGGGGGGAAGTCCTTAACGCCTTCCAGATTGGTGATAAGGGACACTTCTCTGTTATGGATATGGGTGGTTCCTTGGACAGCTTTCTCTTGGTCAGGTTTGGGTTATCATATATTTTAATGTTATATGGTATTGCTTTTAGACTGTAAACTGCTTTGAGCTTCACTGGATGGAACAGCATATACTGTTGCAAATAAGCATGTAAACCATCTTAGGTCCTAGAGGACAGGAGGGATGTAAACCTGGTAAATAAATCCGTAAGATACAGGAGTTTGTCATAGATTAAGTAAAATGTGTCAGGGACAATTTATGGTCTCACGAATCTCTGTTACTTCTGGAGATGAAGAATGCCAAAGAGCTGAAAACATATTTTTAATGTTCTGTCAATGTGACTGACCACAACTTAATGCAGTCAATATTTTCAAACATATACTGGAATCAAAATGGCATGAGTGTGTCTGTGTGTATGATATTTTAAATATGAAAAATTGATACTCAAAAAGTTTTGTTATCTGAAATAAGAGTGAAAGCTGATGCATTAGCTCCTGGGGAAAGCAAAAGAACAGACACTGAAAGATGCCTTTCAGTGACCTGCAAATTCTTTTCCCATACTAGGCAGCACTCAGTGGATTATCTATTAAATTTGTAAGCATGGCAGTGAACATTTTGGCAATGCCATCAATGCCAATTTACTTGATGTGTTTACATGCCCCCAAATTGTGTCGGAAATGATTATGACACCACTTTGGATGTTTGGATATTTATCAAGATCACATATACAATGCCATTTTAAAATGTGTAATCTTGCTTGGAAAACATTTCCTTATCCTTTTTATAGTAGCCTGACCCAGCTGCACAATCTTGCTGACCCCTTAAAATACCCTCTCCTGTTCCTCATCCAGTCTCCTCCGTTGCCCTCTTCCCTTTTGTTCCTGCATCTTCATAATATCAGAATGGTGGCTGCAGGAAGGAAAATCAGGGTAAAAGAGTTAGATTGCCTATGCAGGTTACTTAAAGAATAATTTGCATGGTGACCACACAACAATTCTGCATCTGCATGCATGTGATTTGATTTTCTGGCAGGCTATAAAAATTAGGCCTAGGGGGAGATTGTTGCTATAGAAGATTCTATGAGCTCTGGGTAACAGGTCCAAGTAACCGTTAATTTGGCCAATAAAGTTCTAACTAAAAGCTAGGGCACTCAAATCTGAAGCAGATGTGCTTTGGATCTGACATGAGTATCTCTGCTATACAGGTAGTCCCCACTTAATGGCCACTTGTTCAGCGATCACTCAAAGTTATGAAAGCACTGAATGACGGGTCTTATGACAGAAGTTCAAAACTGCAGTTGTCACAGCATCATGTGACCACTATTTGTAACCTTCTTTGCTGGTTTCCATCAAGCAAAATCAATGGGGGAACTGGCAGGGAAGTGACAAGCCGTGATCACGGGACATCACACTTAATAACCGTGCTTGATTCCTTTAATGGCTGCAACTGAAACTGTGATTGTAAGTCATTATAGTCATCCATCTTTTCAATTTACAACCACCTTGCTTAGTGATGGAATTCTGTTCCCAACTGTTGTCATTAAGTGAGGAGTACCTGTACCTCTTGGTAGCTCTGTAAAGGAGAGGCAACCTTTCCTTGGCTCAACCATAGCTATGTAGGGTCACAGATATGCGCACATGAGAAACAGAAATCAATCATGTGTTAATTAATTACTTAATTCAGCTGAGCATTTTCTTGAGCCTGGGTACTACATACAAGCCCAAGAAAAGGTGTGGTCCCTTTATGAGCTGTTAACATGTATAGTGAAGGTTCCATTCTGGAATGGAAGCATCTCTACTTGCTTCATGTCCAAATGCTGCATTAGCTCTCAAACTAGCAAAATAAAGCATGCAATAAGACAGCAATAACAAAACTATAAGGTGTATTCGAAATAATGAATTACTAATGATACGTTTTCTTCAGACCACAGAAAATGAAAAGACCCGAAAAACACCCAACAAGATGTGAATAAGCAGCCAACACAACAGTTCAACTAAAAACAACATTTGTTGCATCACAGTAGATTCCCTAAATAAAAAAGCCTTCATTGAGTGCAGCTTTGTGACGTGTATACAGTTACACTATTCTCTACCAATGACACAGCTGTGGAAGTTTTATATTAATATTTCTCCTTTTTGCAAATGTATTCACTTGTCACACAGAACACAAATTTCCATGTGAGAAATCCAAAGCAGAGCCATTTATTTAATTCTGCTATTCAAGAGAAAGTGATTTATGCTGGGAACAAGTTGTGGACAAACAGTTTACCTCCACAAAAGCCACCAAGAAACAGATACGAGGCATTTAAATGAAAGAAGATAAATGCCTCTGTAATTTAATTATGTAAAAAAAAAGCTGACATAATGAGAATGCAATGCTTCTAAATAGGGATAAAAACAAATTCTGAAAGAAGGCGGCTCTAGCTCAAACTATTTCTTTTTGCATTAGTTCTGTACTTATAGGGGGCCTTCTTTATAAAAGAATACATTATCAGGACACAAAATGATACAAAAGTTTTAGCATGAAAGGGTCTATTCTAACATATTTGAAGTTTCCCAATTTAACACGTCTAAGATACATTTTTTTTTACAAACATATAGGGGCCCATATTGCTTATTTCCTACAAACTGAGACAGTCAGGAATACTGAGTTTTGCTTGTACTTTGTACCCTATAGTTACTGTGAATGATTATGCATCCTAGTTAGTGGGATGTAGGCAACAACATGTTAGTTAAGACAGATAAATTAGTTATTCTAGCTTTCATAGAGAAGTATAAATATATTTCGAACAAAAACTGCCTTTGACTGCGCTTGTGAAAAAAAGTGTTGAATCTGACCACTACTTCATCCTTATAGTTAACAGAAAATGCTGTCTGTGCCATGGGTCCAACTAAGAATGGTAATCTAATGCATACTTGCTTATTTTACTAAAATTTATTATATTAGAGCTACTATGGACAGCAACACCCAATGTTCCTGCTCACCTCAGTTGGCAAGATGTAGATGATTACAACTTGGATTGTACAAGATATTCATGGTAGAGGATGTCAATGAATACATGTTAAGGAACAAAAATGGTATGTCCCATTTTTGTGAACCAAGGCAAGGTTTAAATTTAATTATAAATAAAATAATTAATGTATATCAAATAATTTGAACTAGTATCATCTAGGTTGTTTGGTATATACCCTATTTTCCTGAAAATAAAACCTTGCCGGATAAGCCCAATTGGGCTTTTGAGCGCATGTGCTAAAATAAGCCTTCTCCAGAAAATAAGCCCTCCCCCCAAAATACTGCAACACAGCAGCAGCCATGAGATGATCACGCTCGCCACCTCCTGCATCTCAAAAATAATAAGACCTCCCTGAAAACAAGGCCAAGTACTTATTTGGGAGGTCAAAAGAAAATAATTTGGGAGGTCAAAAGAAAATATCTTATTTTTGGGGAAACACGGTATGAAAATAGGAATTAATTGATTAGTGAAAATGTATGTTATATGAATCAGGGCATAGTTTTAAGGAAAAATGAATGGAGGCTAACCCAAATAACATTAACTCCCAAAATTGTTCTGCTACAATGAATGAATGGGGACAAGTACTGAAAATATGATTAGATCATTTGGCGATCCAATAATGAATAGTAAAGGTGATAATTTGGTATCTGTTTAGAAAAAAATCTGCTTCAAATATGCAGTTTATACTTAAGTCTATTCTTATGGAAAGATTAAAATAATTGGTAATTACAGGCCCTGAAAGATCCTTCAGTTATATCTTTTCAGATGCCATCATGCTGAATTCAGTAAGGCTTGATTCTGAGAGAGTATACAGCAGGCAGAGTTTTTATTCTCAAACTGTAATAGGTACATATGCAAAACTGACGCCACCAGGAGCCACCATTTTGAGATCAGTTCTCAAAGACTATTTATCCTTCACTTTAAAAAGGCTGTGCCTGACACAGCAGCTCCCCTTTCACTCCAATACAGGCAAAAAAGGAAGTACACAAGCTAATACTATGAGAAGTGCAGGAACACTGTTCTCTTTGAGTCTGGTCACTCTAGCAAACTGCATACAAGTAAATATTGTTCCCCTGAATTAGGTTGGAATGATACTCTCCACTCCAAAGATAAAAGTATTTAATATGAGATTGTACTATCAGATCAGTACTGACATTTCATTTGATTATTCCTCTCTCCTTCAAGGTAAACAAACAAAAAATATTCCTAACAGAGAGGCACAAGACATTTACCAATAGTGTCACTGACAAGTTCCCTACTCCCTCAAGATAAACTTACAGGCTTAATACAGAAAATCCTTCTTCAACAATAGATACATGAGAAGCAAAAAGTTATCGTATAAGACTGAAGATATGACCTGACTAACGGGGTTCAAAATATATGAAGACTATTACGAAAAGCTGGTATTAATTTTATGTTATAGGAAATTGGAAGACTCTCACAAAACATACAGTCCAATTGGCAGGATAAGCCAAGGGGTTCCTTTTTCTTCTCTATTCTTTACATGCTTTCCTATAAAGTATTTCAACAGATGCCACCATTCACTTTAAGGGGAAGTATGGAACACATTGACTATGAAACAAGGATCGTGTCATACTGACCCACCTTATCAGAGCAAGCAAGTTGTCAAAAAGTTTCAGGATCTGCACTGAGCAGGGGTTACGGTAGATTGGATTGCCATTAGGTGTATATCCCACCACAAATCCTCCAGCTTTTGCCTCTTCCAAGGAAGTGGGCCAACGAGCTCGTTTTATAACTCCCAGAATTGTGTATACACAAAAGCTTATCTACACAGAAAGACACAGAAGTTACTTGAAAAGTCAGTCTAAGTACACTGAAATTTAAAATGTCTCAAGAAAATGGTTTTAGATATAACTATGTCCCTAAATCGCAATAAAGACATTCTTAATTATATATACATAATCACATGTGATGAATGCACATACATATTACTTCATGTATCTTTGAGATGAATGGAACTGCAAATGATTTAAAAAAAAATCTGTATAAAACTATTATTGTGTATAAATTATCCATAAATTCATTTTTCCCTGTCTTATTCTAGAGCTTTCTCTAGTCATCTCTCTTCTCCTGTTTATCATTATATTCCAGGGTCTTCTAGAATCTTCTCAAAACATAGCTGTATATAAATCGGTCATTTAAAAACCAAATTAACTGAGAAGGCCTGAACGTATTTAATTGATACAAAAAGATAATTACTTGTAAGAAAAACTGAGTGCCATTCGGGGAAGCTCATATCTCAACTCTGAAAAGATCTTGTGGAACAACAAACTGACTGATGCAATCTTAATAGTCTATGCCAAATAGTATGTCACGAAGGAAGTAGCAAATCTAAGAGTTTCAGATTAACGAACTGAGATCTATTATGACCCATCTTGAAAGAAGCCAATTATTACTATGCAATAGGAAACATTTAGCATTTTAGGATAACCCCCTTCCAACTTCCAATAAGGCAAATAACTTTAAAATTACTTGGGCCCACTTAAAATTATGCAAACAGAAAGACCAAAACCTTACCCCCACCCTACTGTGATTTCTTCTTGCCCAAAAGCATGAGTAGATCTCAGCATATCTGTGTTCAGATCACACATCATATACCCTATATGGAGTATAAGACGCATCTTTTTTCCTCAAAAAAGAAAAAAAGGCGCTGAAAATCTCGGTGCGTCTTATACTTAAAATACAGCATTGTTTTGCCTCCTGAAGCCCCGCCCCTTCACAAAAATGGCCGTGCATAGCCTTATGGAGGCTTCCAGAGAGTTCATGGGGGCTGGGGAGGGCAGAAATGAACAAAAAATGGGCCATTTTTTGCCCCCCCCCCAGCCCTCAGCAGCACTCTATAAGCTTCCATAAGGCTATGCATGCAATTTTTTGACAAAAAATGGGCCATTTTTTGCTCGTCCCCCCCCCCCCCCCCGGAGCACTCTACAAGCCCCCCCCCCCCCCGGGCCGTTTTGGGGAGGTTTGCAGAGTTCAAAAACTTTTTTTCCCCCTTTCGGAAAGCTCTTTAGTTAGAATGGTTGATGAGAATTACATTGAGCTGCAGGGTGTCAGCGATTTCCTTCCCCAGCACATGGATAAATACACCTGGAAACATCTACCTACTTACTTTCTCTCTCTCCCTACCTACCTACTGTTTTTCTTTCTCTCTCTATCCCTCTATCTACCCACCTAACTACCTACCTTCTCTCTCTCTCTCTCTCCCTACTTACCCACTGTATTTCTCTCTCCCTCCATCCCCCTACCTACCTACTCTCGCTCCCTCCCTACTGTATTTCTCTCTCTCTCTATCTACCTACCTTCTCTCTCTCTCTCTCTCTCTACCTACTGTATTTCTCTCTCTCTTTATCCTTCTACCTACCTACCTACCTACCTACCTACCTACCTACCTACCTACCTACCGTATTTCTCTCTCTCTCCCTCTCTCTCCCTCTATCTACCTACCTACTTTCTTTTAAATTTGCCTCTTCAAAACCTTGGTGTGTCTTACACTCTGAAAAATACGGTACTTACTGTGCTGTTATTTCCAAGACTATCCACTATTCACTAAGGATAAATTTTCAGTGATATGGGCAAATCTCTTTTTCTGAATTCCATATTTTCTGACAACCTAATACTCACTCTGGAACGATTCAAACCACAGGGATCTTCCATGATGGGGTCTACAATCCTATTATCAGCACCAACATACCGGATAAAATCTTCAGGATTCATCAGAACTCTGTGTGTGAAAGCAGAAAACAGAGCCATAAACATATTTTATTCCAAGAAACCAATTCAATCTAATGAGTTATGGAAGCTGGTTGTCATGAAACACTATTATTAAGTTAGATCCATGAATACTTGTGATATTATATCTACAGTGATAGATTAGAGCAAGCCAAGATAAAAAGATTTATACGTTGAAATCCAAACAAGCACCTCATTAAACTCAGTAGGACAGATTTCTAAATATGTATGCATAAGATGTTATTTGACATTACCATGTCTACAAACTGATCTCAATCTGAGTTATAAATGACTTTGCTACAGTATCTCACTTAGTGGACTAGTCTACATGCCGTTCTTGCAATTTTCTGTGAAGATGATTTTAAAGTTGAAAAAAGGTGATCTCTACTGCTCTTTGTATAGAAGTCTGCATCTTTTTTTGCATTTGCATGCCTCTTAATTTTACTTTCTCACATAAAAGATGAAAGATATTCATTTTTATTCACAATAGGTTAACCATTTATCTTCTTAATCTAAATCCCACTTTAACCATGAAACCAGCTAGGTGACTTTGGGCCAGTTACTTTCTCTCAGCTCATCTCATCTCACAGAGTTGTTGTTGTGAGGAAAATAAATGGACAAAGGTATGTTGGATGTATTCACTGCCTTGAGTTATTCATAAAAATAATAAAGGCAGGATATAGATAAAAATAAATTTAGACCGTATCACATTGTCAGTAGAAAAAACCCACATACTATTTTTATCAACATCATCCATCGATATTAAGCACATTTTCTCTTTTCACTTTTAACTTTCAAAGATCTTTGATGCAGTTCACACCCATGGAGCTCATATATTGTATAAAGAGTGTGAAGTTGCTAGTAATTCTCATTTCCTGTAACAATATTCCATCAGAGGTATAAGATGACTGCCATGGAACTCTGTTGTTCTAAACTCTCCTGAAAACTGGAAATAAATGGTAATCAGAATAGCTGACTAGATTGGCTTCATTTCTGCACGTGCTAATTAAGTCAACTGTACTGTGTGGTGAGTTTTCCAAAAATGACACTGCCATGGAAAAGGAGCTGGAAGTTGTGAATTCAATGGGAGGAGTAGCAGCTACTGTCTTTGTATTAATAGTTTGTACTGAAGACATGCATCTCTTTCCTCTCTTGTACTCCACTTTATTCTGGAGGCAACCTACATATTTGGATTAGAAAAATCTCTAAAAGGACAAACATTTAGCAAATGCCATATTCCTGCACACTGAACTCAAAACAAGAAAAGGTTTAATAAATGCCTGCACAAAAGCACTTCTTATGCACAACTACAATGAATTAAAATAGCTGCATACATGTTTACTGCAAAGCTCAGCACACATCTGTAGGTTTATATGTGTGTGTATTTCTTTTGTCAAAACCTTTTCTCAAAACAAGAAAAGGTTTAATAAATGCCTGCACAAAAGCACTTCTTATGCACAATTACAATGAATTAAAATAGCTGCATATATGTGCAAGGCTCAGCACAGATCTGTAGATTTATGTGTGTGTGTGTGTGTGTTTCTTTTGTCAAGCTATTTGGTATGCCCAAATAGCTTGAAATAGATCTATATTAGTCTCCTTTTATTTATTTATCAGCAAAAATGCAACACACACAGACATATATATGAGTCTATCAGTGGACTTGATTAAACTTTTCATACCTTTTCATCTCATCAGATAACCAAAGTGTAGCAACAGGAGCCATGAGCTCTTCCAAGAAAGCTTTTTGCCGCTGATAATCCTTAAATTGATTGCTAATTAGGACCAAGGCTTCCATGAGAGCACACTTCTCCATCTGAGTCAGGAGTAGCTCATTTGATAGCAGCTGCTTCACATGGTTATATAGCATGTCAAAGTTGGGCTATAATCAACAGATTAAAGAAACGGTTGGTTAAGGGAAAACGCCACACAAGATTAACTGCAAGGATACATTTTGCACTACAAGAAGTAATATTTCAAGATAAGGGTCACCTCCAGTTCCGTTCTGATGTTTTAGAGAGGGCAAAGAGTTTCTTTATGCTGATTGTGATAAAGATTGAAAATCAACTCTTTACATATTTTTTCTTTATTATAGTCTCATTTTTGTCTTTTTCTTTTTTTGTTTCAGGTTTTATTCATCTCTATTATTCTTTTAGTTTGTATTACATATTACTATTATAAATATTCTTAATAAAAATTATGCGCACAAACACAAAGAAGAATTAAAGTCCCTTATCACTATTACCTTTTGTTTCGTTGAACGTCTTTACAATCAAAGACTATACAATCACAGGGTTAGGTAAGAACATATTACCGTGTTTACGCAAAAATACGACAGGGTCTTATTCTTTTGCCCCACGAAATATGGTCTTGGGCTTATTATCAGGAAGGGCTTATTGTTTTGGGGTTGCTGGGTGGCTGCTCTCCCAGGGCACTGCCGCCGCCACGCTCCGAGCATAACTTCCAAACTCCAAAAATCGGCTGCCGAGTCTTCCAGCATCGGCTGCTCTAGGAGTGCTCTCCATGGTGGGCTGGCTGCTGGAACTCTCTGTCTGGAAGACTCTCTGTCTGGCAGCTGGCCCACCATAGAGAACACTCCTAGAGCGGCCGATGCTGGAAGACTCAGCCCCAAGTTTTGGAGTTTGGAAGGTAAGCTTGGAGCGTGGCGATGGTGGGCGGCGGTACCCTGGGAGAGCTGCGCAAGGGCTTGGTGAGGCTGGGGGCGGAACAGGCGCTTGTGGAATTCCCCTCTCCAGCTGGGAAGAGCTCCATGCACTGATCTAGGGGGTATCCCGAATGTGCCAAGCCATGGGAGCTGGGGGGCGGGCACAGCGCCACGTGGCTTGGCGCCTTAGGGATACCACCTAGGTCAGTGAATGGCGCTCTGCCTGGCTGGAGAGGGGATTTGCCGGGCGGCTGCTCATGAGCGTGATTACCTCATGGCTGCTTTGCCCCTGAGGCTGTGCCTGGCTTTTCGGGCGTCCGCTTGCAAGGGAGCAGCCGCCCGGCAACTCCCCCCTCCGGCCAAGCAGAACACCATTCCCCAACCTAGCGGTATCCCGAAGACAGCAAGCAATGTGAGCGCCTTTCCCCCGGCTTGGCGCCTTCGGGATACCGGTAGGTCAGTGAGTAGTGCTCTGCCTGGCCAGAGGGGGTGTGTGTCTACAGGGTTTATTTTCGGGGGTGGGCTTATATTTTTGCCCACGCGAAAAATGTGGCAAGGCGTTAGTTTTGGGACAGGTCGTATTTTCGGGGAAACACGGTAGGCCTTTGAGAACAATCTCCTGCTCAATGCAGGGATCCAAATTGAGGTATGCCTAACAGATGGCAGGCCAACCTCTGGTTGAACAAATCCACTGAAATGGAGAATCTGGGCATAACTGGTTCTGATAAGAACAGGATCAATTCATATTAGAAGCTTTCCCCCCTAATTTTTTAAATTTAGTTTTTAGGATTTTCTTCTAAGAAAATTTTGTGTCTGGAATGACAAACTGGGTATGACCTTTTTTTGTCTGAAACCTCTTCTATATTTAAATAGTGTTGCCACGTTGTTCATAGGATAAAGCATGTCTAGAAATTTATTATGGATTCCCAGCAACTAATTTCTAGTATCTAGCCATCCACCCATTACCATTCACATTGCCTTTCTCTAAATCAGTATTTCTTTGAATTTCTCTTAAAGTTTGGCTCTAGAACTGCAGTCTGCTGTTATAAAGCTCCATCCACATTTTCATAGATATACTGTATACACACTGCAATCTAAGATAATTCATAACTATGTACTTGCTATGAAAAGAACCAAAGTATTCTTGAAAACAAAAGTGGGCTGTTTCTCACTTCTGACACCAATGAAAGTCAAAAACCAACCACGATTATCTTTTTCTACTAAAACATACGAAGATCTATTATTTAAACTTGCTATGCTACAGACTACAAATAAAGATCTTAGAGAGCTCTAAACCATCGACTAAAAATGTGCATTCCTACCCCCAAAATAGCTTAAGTTTGAAAAACTGTTTCAAACTGAACAAAATGAAATTGAATACCAGAACAAGTTGAGGGTAATCCCGACACATCTTGATGATGGAGGAGCAAGCATGTCTTCTCACATTCTTTACTGCACGGGTTCTTGGTGCCTGGATAGACAAATAAAATTTAAAAATAGCATTTTTAGCTTTAGCAAAAAAAACCTTAGTTAAGTATTTAATACATTTTCAAGATATTAAACAGAATAATTGAAAACAACTTCAAAACAAAGCAATTTTCTAAAACTTCAGTAGAACTCTAGCACAACTGTCCTGTTTGGAAAACTAAGACAGCTTGGTTTCTATCCAAACCTCTAATGGCAGAACTTTTAACATAATGCCCTACTCTTACCACTGATCATGACAGGGGTAGCTATTGAGGAATTTTTTTATAGTGAATTCTGGTTTTGCTCTTAACAAGAAGGGAAAGAGAATTGCAAGGCTCTTAAAACCATTACCTGACAATTTCCCCCGCAGAAACCATTCTAGTGTCTGAGATTTCAAAACTACCTACACAGCTTCTTGTTCTGTCCTTTTATGAGATTAATATTCCCAAGATACTTAACTGTATATTGAATATAAAAAATATCTGTTGTATAAAACTTGCTTTGCAGTGGAAATTCTATGAATGAAATTCGTTTCTATAAGTTTAGTATTACTGCAAAAGTGACTACTCAAATTTTTGTTTTTATATCATGCCTTTATTTATTTAGTTACCAAATTTCTATACCACCCATTACACGTACATGCCTCTGAGCGGTTGGCAAATAAAAACTCTATAGTTTGTAGTGTCTCAATCCTGTTTTCCCTGGCTACAGTAGTCCACATAGAGCTTGGCCATTGAAGTATCCTTCTCATTTCATAGTCTCAACAGTGTCTAAGACAGGGGTGTCAAACTCACATCGTCATGGCGGCATCATGTGAGATATCAGGACTTTTTTCTCCTTCGCTATGCTGGGCATGGGAGTGGCCAGCGCCTGATGCATCTGACCCGTGGGCCGGGAGTTTGACAGTCCTGGTCTAAGAGTTTTTATATAATCAAAATGAGCTTGTTCTGCAGTTTCATCAGGAAACATCATCCTCACATTTATGAAGTGACCTTACCTTGCTTTCTTCTTCAACTTCAAAGGTGACAGAGGCAAACAGCTATGAGAACAAGAGCAAAAAGTTACTAATCATTTCCTGGGAACATATTTTCTCTTTATGTGAGTTACTTGTAAAATACTGCCCCTTAAAATTATTTACCAATTAAATTATTCCTGTTTTTATTTTAGATAAGATGATATATTACAAAGCCACGTGCATGATTTTTTTCTTTTTCCCCTCCAAGCAAATTCATAGAAATAATGAATAATATACTTCAGTGAATCTTTTCTAGCACTGCTTCACAGTTCCAAGGCTACACTGAAAAAGCTTTCTGCCTAAGTAGGCAACTTTAACCTCATTCACTAATAAAACCAGGAGAGAGGGGAGGCAGTCTCTGCAGTTATTTTATTTATTTAGCATATGGCACATGTTAGCAAGTGGCTGGCTGTCTCTGTGAAAATATTTTTTTTCGGGTGGTGTTATCTTACCTGTGGGACACCTGAATACCAGTAGGCAATTGGGGAAGGCTCCTTTCCTATCCCTGCGCAGTTTATTCGCTCATGGGAATTGAGCCGCCGAGCTGCCGAACTCAGTGGAGCGCTAGCTCAGCGTCTTACCACATGAGCCACCACGGCCCCCTTACACTCTTAAGTGTAGCAGAATTAATATCTGCAGATATTAATTCTGCTGCACTCATTGCAATTCCAGCACCTCCTGTTGCAGTCATTAAACAATTTCATATGTCATTAAGCATACAAAGTTCCTCTCTGTGCCTGTGGCAGGACACAGGAACACATTGGGAAAATCAGTCATGTACTGTAAATCAAATATGAACACTACCATTTAAAAACCAGCACCTGGACTTGAACCTCAGATAAAATAATCAGTCAATTACAACATTGGCTACAGGGATTCTTTCCTTTTCAGTTCTCCAGTATATATTCAAAAACCCCTTTCCCTATCCTAGAATGCTGAAAAACATAAATGTGTCGTATGGAACATGGTCTACGTCTAGAATTAAAATAGCTACTTCTTTATTACCCAAGAAATTGTATATTTAAAGTTATGCACCCACAAATGAAATTGAGTCCCATATTATAAGTTAACCCAATGTTTACTGACTGTAATAGAAAACATTTACCTTAACAATAACTTCTGGCAGGTATTCTGGTCTGTACGTAACAAATGGAAAGAGTGCTGAGACATTAGAAAGGATGCAGGACAGAATCAGGGGGTCTTTTGTTTCAAAGCCAAGGACACATTGCAATAGTTCTATGCCTTGAGAAACTGGGATTTTCTGGAATAGGAAGAAAATGGACAGTGATCATGCATCTTTTTGCTTCATACAATATCAGTATTAATTTGTCAGAAAAAACTCACAGGTCTGACTAATTCTAACTGGACAGTTTTAACAGAAAGTAGAGGTGCCTTACACAGCTGTTAAGATTTAAGCCTTAAAATCTAAGGCACCCAGAATTCTTCAAAACACACAAAAGTTCATTTGTTGGCTATATCTATGTAATGAGGCTCTGGGAGGCACAAAAAGATAGAGGGAGGATAGAGATGGGTACATGAAGTCTGATGTGGCATGATAAGAGAGTAGAAAAGATTTCAGAGGCTGCTGTGGATCAGGGGAGAAGATGCAAGGATCCAGTGTGGTGTAAGGCTTTTGGTGGGGTCTGAGGAAGGTGTGCAAGGATAAGTGAAGGTCTGGTGTAGTGCATTGTTTTTCTGGTATTAATTCCTGTTTACTGGGATTAACTCTTGTTGGTTTATCTCTATATATCTAAGCTATCAAAGGATACAGACAGGTCATCACATGACTAAGTCATCAGTAGAGACATAGAGATAAACCACATTTAGGCACCATTCAATAAAAAGGCTAAAAGGGAAACAAAACGAACACATCTTTTCCAGCAACCAACACCCAGATAAGCAGGGATTAACACCCGAAAAACAATTAAGCAGAAAACAATGCCCTAATTAAGGAATTACCAAGGGAGGGGGGGAAGCCCCATGCCCAGCAACACTGGCAAGTCAAGCTTCTGTATATAAATAGGGAACAAAGCCAACGTTAACTATCCCTGATGATGTCTACAAGCAAACAACCAAGCTCAGAGAAACCAAGGACTTCACAATGTCATTAGCACAACAAGCTTTAAATATTTTAAAATTAAAATTTTCCCATGGAAAATGTTACAAATAATATAACCTAAATATAATTAAAAGGCTTGTATTCCCCAGAATGTTTATCAAGAGACAATATAGTCACATTGTGTCAAGGATAACTGAAAGAAGACAAAAATTTGGGCACGTACTTCTTTATCCAGGGTTCGGAACATCGGGCTAACGATGCTTTCTAAGAAAAAGGTCATAGCATCCCAATGCACAAAGGAAGGAGAAAAAATGGAGTAGGATCTTTTATTTCTTTTAGCTATCAAGGAAGACAAAGTTAAGAAAACTTGAGAACATTCACAGTATCAGACTCTGCTTTTAACAAGAACTGATTGTCATAAAAAATGTCACAATGAATGCAGTTACAATAAAAATAGGTTTTGCTGGAAAACTGCTTTCACTATAAAAAGCTGTAATTATGACATTATGATTAATTGGAGAAATGTATGGATTTTAATCAAACACTGAATGATCATCATGTTTCAAGTATCCCCATCTAAATGGAAAGTCTAACTTGGAACAATTAAGAGAAACTGCTAGAGCAAAGCAAACAAAACTATGTTGTGCATCACTATTGAATACTGAGCATTTTCCCCTCCTGTTAAAGAAACTTACAATTTGCAGTTTCAGTATCCAGAGGAAGGGACAATTGGTATTTCAGCCATTCTCCAGCCATCTGGAAGCCAGTGTGAGGATCTAGCCGACATGCCATCCTTATCACGTCTCCCTGTTGTGCACGGAAAGCTGGCAAAGAAAAACAATAAAAGTCTGACTTGCAGCTACCATAACTGAGAATTACTCATGTAAGCAACTTGGATATAAAATCTGAAATTTGAAGTGTTTGTCCTGCAAAAATAAACTGTTTGAATGGTTTTATAGATTGCTCTCAGTTTCTGGCAAATTCCATGCTGCTGGTGAAACAAAAGCCCATAGATAATATTAAATTGGATAGACTGGAGGAACACTCATTCTTTCTTCAAACATTTTTTTCAGCTATACTTGAAAATATCTACTTTCAAAGGAAAATTTAAATAGAAAATGTAACAGAACTTTGCAATGGCTTTCTGCTCTGAAAGAATGAAATTCTATTAATGCTGTTAAAATCAAAATAAATTGAAAATCTTTTAGTTGGGTTTTGCTGAAACAACAACTTACAATTGAAGAAGCAATTGAAGTCTTCATCACTGTCAAAATCAAAACGAGAATATTCACAACTAGGGCATTCTGTCTTTGAAGGAAACCCCAACTATAAAAAGAGAAGGATGAGATGAGAGGTAAAAACATTATACACATATATTGTAAAATAAAGACTTTAGAGAATGATCTTAAAACAGATTAATGGAGATGGAACATATTTTACTGAATGGAAAGGATTCTTCTGTCATCCAGTCATATTAGAGGTAGCTTGCTAGGAAAGAGGTTCAGAAAATAGATGACTCAGTTTGAAAACTTATTCTTTTTTCAAACATTCATATTTACATCTTATTACACTCTTAACATACCTTCACTAGATTAGTCATGCATGCCCGCAGATAACTTGGGATAATAGCCAACAACACAGGATCACGCGACAGGACTTCATGACGAAAAAGAGCACCCCATGTGATCTGGGTAGAAGAACGTAAGAACTAGGAAAATAAAAAGTTAAAGGATCTATTAGATAGACATTACTATCATAAAACTAGAACAGCTATGTAATCTACATAATTTCTTTTGCATCTGCTAAAAAAACTCCACCAAAAATATTACTTAAACTACATAGTCACTTTCAATTACAAGGTAGATATTAGTAGTGCAAGGCACCAGACAATCACATGCTACAACATTTTCTAGATCTTCAGAAAAGAAAGGCCAAATGTCAAATATATTATAATTGAATAAACAGACTAATGCAGTTGTATTTGACTATGGTAACTTTGGCTTAAGAAGCCTTTCTTCATCTCAGAAAGGAATAATGAATTCATTTTAAAATATTTGTAATCCATAAGGTCATCACAAATACATACCACATATGACTAATCTTTATATTTAAGTACTGGAAATTATTTCTCTTCAGCCCTATCTATTTACCTGACTGGGATGGGTTGTGAAAGCTAGAAATGACTCAAGATATTTTCCCAAGTTGACAGGTATTTCTACATCAGAATCAGGACCCTGTTAAGAGAAGAATAGCAATATGAATTTGGACCCAAACATGATTTAGATGACAAGGATGTTACCAGCAGAAAAGCTTTTTGCTGGCATGAAACTTTCTGTGGACAGGAGACTCAAGTCTGGAGTGTTCAACCATACAATTAAGAGCAGCATTTCCCTTTTTTGCTCACTTCCCTTTTTTTTTTAAAGCAGAGAGAACAAATCTTTAGTACAGGGGAAGATACAAGACCTGATTCCTCTGGATGCATTAAAATTGGAATTCCCAGAGGTGCTGGGATTGTCACAGACTTAGGAGACTGAGAATATGCAATAAATTTTTGGCAGTTTCCAAGTGGCTGTCTCTCCCTCCCTCCCACTCTCCCTCCCTCTCCGATTCTGATTCTCTGGCATCTCATCCAGGGGTCTCGCTGCCCAACAGACTAAAGCAGGAAATGGCGGGCAGCTACTTCCAGCCTTTGTTGGTGCTGGGCGTGCCTTGGACATTTGGGGATACATACTAAATTTTATTGTGCTGTGCAGGGCAGTGGATAGGTCATGTGGCAGAGGCCATGAGGTGTCAGGCAGGTCATGAGGCGCTCTTGCAGTGCCTTGTGCAGCACAGCAAAATTTAGCACCCTTCACAATGGGTGAGATAGGTCCCCTCCCTTATGACGCGGATCCACAATGCGACCCTGCCCCACTCGCTCCTAGCAACAAGATGAGTGATAGGGACCAAGAGCAAGTCTCTTCTCTTCTCAGATCAGGCAAAATAGTGACTGGGAGGGGAGGGGAGACAGGCGGGCCCAGCCAGTGGTGAGATCAGTCGAAACTGCTGAAAAATATAAGTACAGGTGGAGTGACAGGAAGCTGCAGGAAAGAGGTAAAAGAGCCGCATGCGGCTCAGGAGTCACGGTTTGCCAACATCCAGTCCACACCATTCCCAAACTGGGCAAAAAAGCAATTATCTTTTGAAAACCAGGCTGTTTGGTAAGAAGAAGCAAAAAGAGATAATTTTTGTTATTACCACTCACCACTAATGCACACAGCTGGCTACCCAAAGAACATAATACTTGGCAAAGTCTCTTCAAGAAAACATATTGTTTTTCTACCAAACCTTCTCCATCTGCAGTTCTGGAAAGTAAAGAAAAAAGCAGGAGTGATGTAGGTTCTACCACATAATTAAGAACCATTTACACATGAGATAACACTGTTTATAAAGAAATATGTAAAATTTCAAGCTGACACCTCATGATTTCATTGATACATTCATACATTTGCCATTATATTGTTCTAGGATATGTTTTTGACTTCCCAATCTATTCTATTCTCCTATTTTCCCTTCCAATAATAATCAGACCGAACCCTGCTTAATTTCCATGCCTAACCCCCCCCCCCCCCAATTAATTGGGGCCTGTTGACAAAATTGATTTTACTGGTGTGTAATTTGATATCTTCCATCCATTATTGTTGGAAGACTTAAAACCCCAAGTTAGGGACAGATCCTTGTTGAGAAAATCACTATGATTCAACAATTATTTGATAGCACATAATCATTCATGCATTTACAACAGCAGAGAATAGTACTTACTGGGCAGCAGAGAGAATATAGTGCATGGCAACATCCCCAAACAAAACCATTAAGGGCTTGCGGTCCTCCAGTTTTCCCTAAAATACATACACTTTTCATCACGTTATTCAGAAACAATATTACCCACTGGAAGTGTATTAGCTAGCATTATTACACTGAATGTTTTCTTCTCACAGTGATTGTTCAAAGCAGAACATGTAATTCAATATTCTGCCTTTTCGTCATTTAAAATGTTAGGAATGGTTCAATCAATAAATAACAGTAAATTAAATTGAAGTAGTGAACTCATCCAGCACTCAAAGATTGGAAACAGGACATTGATAATAGTTTTGGAGAAATTCTCTTCAATGACTAGCTTCTACCCTAACTGCCAGAGGGATAGTTCAAAATACCAAATAGGAGGATATTCATAATAAATAAGAAAGGACTTTACAGCTTTCCATTGGACGATCTTGTAATGTAGTGTATATGCCCAAAACATGCTTATGAAGAAGACAGAAAAAACTCACCTTTCTGCTGACCACAATCAAGAGGCATTCTGCTGCTCCTATTTGAAGCTCTGGTTCATTCAAAAGCAAGCAGAGCATCTCCAATAGCTTGCAGTTATCTGCTGTGATATGATTCATAGCCACCCAGTCAATATAACCAGCCAGAGTATTGAGTGCTGCAATTCCTACTCGACAATTTGCTTGTGCCTAGAGGGGGGAGGGGAAGCAACAAGAGTCTACAGAATCACCCAACTATTGACATGTCATCTAATTTAAGTCTTAATCCTATTGCTAAATCACAGTGAAAATGTTAAATGCATTTCCCTCTTGTTGACATTTAATGTTTTTGCTCCTGTGAAAGTAGTCCTCAGGCAATCTGAAAATATTCTTTAGATGCTGGAAATCAGGCTGGCCAACCCACAGACTTGACCTTTCTTTTTGTTGCTTCTGGAACCCACCTCTGATTGATGAGAAATGTAATTATGGTTTTCTGCCTTTCTGAAATGGGGAGTACAGGAAACATTACTCTAAATCCTAAAATAGGCAAATTACCATTAAAATGATCTTCCCCTATTCTATCACATCCACATGTATGGTGCATTACTCTCTTTGCAACCTTCAGTATCTCTCCAAAATGTTAATTGTGGTCCATGGTTACCAAAAATAACCTATTCTGCTCTACATGGGGAAATACAGTGGGAGCAGTATCCAAGCAATATTATGAACTCTGATGAACACTGTCCCTTATATTCTATCATATGTAATATGAATTTATCAAGAGGAGATTTAATCAACAAAACAATGAAAAAAGAATATTAGCATTAATGGTAATAGATGTTTGGAAAAGAATGACTATATCCTAAGCATTATGACCATGATAAATGTTTGTATTTATTAATCCTGGTTTCACTTACTTTTGATTCTTGAGCTGCATCAATTTTCTGAAAAGAAAAAAAAGTGAATGATTTATGAAACATAGTATGGTTTCTTGGTATTACATTACCTCCTAATTCTCTTTTTATAGGAGACAATCACAGGATATTTACAAAGCTGTATTTCCAATTTTAGCAATCAAATGCATATTTAAATGAGATGGACAAATGTCAACAAGGTTAATTATCTTCTGAGGGTTCAACAGCAATTCTGTCAGAATCTGCAGTTCTATAAATGAAAGTTAAGTATTACTTTGCTCGTTTTTCATGCAGTAATATGTGAGAAAAACAATTCCATGATTGGCAAGATAAACATAGTGCTATGAAAGAGTTCCATAAAGCCAACATGTGGTAAGAGTGCATAAATAATCAAATTACTCATTGTTCTTCTACAAAATGATAAATTGCTGTGAGCAATCCATAAATGATAAACCAAGAAAAATATTCAACTTCTTCTCATTCTAAACATGCCAAGAATTAAGGCTAGTCCATCCCTTTTTGTACATAAGGTCCAATTTTCAACATTTACTGATTTATTGCAGGATTTATTTTAAAAGATAAAATAAAAGCAATAAGCTACACATGAAAGAATGGTCTCTGTGGATTTTTAAATAATCATTGAGTCTTTATAAATCCATTTCTTTCTTCAAAGGCTAGGTGATGCTTTCTGACACAAGGATCAATTTCTTTTTACTCTACTTCACATCACAATTCAACCATTATCAATGATGTCATATTTTTGCCATTCTTGAAATGTGGGACTATGTAGCTCTTACTAACTAATGGTATGTTCTTACCGCACATCTGTATTTATTAACATTTTGCTGTAGTGCATTTAGCAAGAAACTAAAAATTTTCTCCATATTTTGGGAAAGAGTTTGCTGGATATCCCGTCGTCTTTGAACTGGCAATGTCTGGAAAGTAACCACGTCCTCTGCCAGGCGCAGAAGTATGAACATCACTAACTCTGTCTGGGTTTCCTAGAGTGAAAAGCAAAACAAACTAAGGAAACAATTCCCATTGTCTTCGGAATAACATTTAATTTTCAGAAGGTCACTTATAGATTATACTAAAGGATTGTGCACATAATCAGGTGCAATAAACTCAAATAAAATTATCCCCTAGAACAGGATTGAAGCCTCCATGCCATTCCCAACCTATACTATGACCATCATTATTAAAGGATAACAAAAATTAATATTAGAAATGGGATATATATTTTACAAGGCTGATGTTCTCACAAATCTATATTTTTATTATATTTTCCCTTTTACAAATTTATTTGACATGATCTTTCTGAAAATCATAAAATTATATTCATGCCCTGTAGGGGTGGCCAATCTGACCTACAAAAACAAGTCCAAAAAGGGTATAGTAATATCACTGTGAGATGCCCTACCCCTTCTTCAGACAGCGTGTCCAGTTCCTTCAGCAAATCAGGCCAGTGCTGTGGCCATTCACGTTTGATCATCTCTACCACAATGCGAGAGAGAACATCCTTAATGTGACTTTCTTCTTCTAAAATATTCTGGGTACCCTGTTAATCAAAAACTGAAACATTACAAAATGGAAGATAGGACTACTATATTATTCAATACTCACAGACCTATTTTTAGAAATATACCGTGTTTCCCCAAAAATACGACCTGTCCTGAAACTAACGCCTTGCCAATTGTGGGCCGGTGACGGACAGAGAGTCATCCAGCAACCAGCCCACAACCTTAGAGCGTACTCCTAGAGTGGCTGCTGCTCGAAGACTCGGCAGCCGAGTTTTGTTAGTTTGGAAGCAGGAGAAGTTATGCTTGGAGCGCCGCCGCCGCGGTGCCCTGCAGGGAGAGCTGGGCCAGGGCATGGTGAGGAAGAGCGCCACATGGCTTGGCACCTTAGGAATACCCCCTAGGTCAGTGAATGACCTAGGCTGGAGAGGGGGTTTGCCAGGCGGCTGCTCGTGAGTATGGTCACCTCATGGCTGCTTCGCCTCTGAGGCTGTGCCCGGCTCTTCGGGAGTCCGCTCGTAAGGGAGCAGCTACTTGGCAACCCCAAAACAATAAACCCTCCCCCTATAATAAGCCCAAGGCCATTATTTCGTGGGGCAAAAGAAAATAAGACCCTTATTTTCGAGGAAACACGGTAGTATAATTTTTTTTAAAACCCTTTAAATTAAATCAAGTAAGAACAGAATCCTACACTATTAAGAGTTTGGAATATTTTATAAAGTAGGACGAGAAAAACAATATTTTGATCATTTCTGTATTAAATGCGACAGACAATTTATATCCAGACAAATGTAAAAGTCCAATCTCATACTGTATTGTCTGCTTTACTACATGTCCGAACAATATTGTTCAGACAAGCTTTACTCCTTGCTTTTGAGTATTGCACTACAAACATTTTGCAGTCCCTTTCCCGCGGCCGTTCGCGGGCTTTAGACCTTGCCGGTGAGCGCAACGGCCGCAGCGGCAGCGGCCGCATGGACATGGTGGGAGCGGAGGCGACGGAGGGCGTTCCGCGGCGGCTTCGGCGGCCTCGGCAGCGGCTGGGCACCCTTGGCGGCGAGTATAGCGGTCTCACGGTGGCACTGGGAGCGGAGACGATTGAGGGCGTTTCGCGGCGGCCTCAGCAACGGCGGGGCCTTTCGGCCCCTTTTCTACCAGCTCTGAAGCCTGGCGAACAGCTTGGTGGACAGCTCGGAGAGCTTGGGGAATTTATGGTAACTCTGACTGGGCTGATTATTCATCATCGTTGTTTAGAGTTGGGGATTTCAAATGGGGGCTTGGTCCGGCCTTGGCGAAGCGGGCGGCTGATTGGGTGTGCCGTAGCTGGAGCCTTTTCCGGATGCCCCCCCCTCCTCCATATTGAACTCAGCTTTACAGCGATACCATTGCTTTCAACAACATTGCTCCCCTTATCAATACTGTCCCTTCTACCAACGCTGCTACTGGTACTGTTACTACTCTTTCCAGCAACATAACCCCCTGTTCCAGCATTGTTTCCTTTACCAACGCTGCCTTATTCTTCGACGCTGCTCTTTCCATCAACGCTGCCTTTTTACCAACACTGGTTCCCTCCCGCCTCGGACTCTGCTTATCAGATCTCCCACACCTATAGACCTAGGCCCTGTGTGCCTGTCTGTCTTAGCCCTGACTATTACTATCATTACTACTGGTGCCTATCCCCAGAAGGAAACTGTGGTCTGGGCTGTGGATGGACAGTTGATGGCAACAAACTGAACTCGCATTTTAAAACTTTTTAATCAATTGCGCAACTATTTTAACTTTCACTCTTTTCTTTCATCTTTTTTTCTTCTTTCTTTGTATGGGCTATGCATGAGGTTCGTACGAGATGAATGAATGTCCCACTTTTATGATTATATTGTTGTAAATTTTGTGTTTTTTAACTATTACGTGGGGACTGTTTGGGGGAGTGTATGAGTATGTGTGATTCGGAGGACCTGCCGGGAGTTGCGGGGGCTATAGGGGTGGTTGAGGGGACCAGAGACACGGGAGAGGGTCAGGGTATTGCGGTCATAACAGGGAGGGGCAGATACGGCGGGGACTTCAGGGCAGGCCATTACCGGGGAAGGAGGGTTCGCTACATCACAGAGATCCCTCCTTCCGGCCCTGGGAGTCCCACTCCGAGACCAGATGGCGTAAGTAGTCAGGACCCTGGTCTCAGGCTGTTGTCGCTAAATGCCAGGTCTGTTGTCCATAAAGCTCCTCTCGTCCGGGACTTAATTTTAGACGAGAGGGCAGACCTGGCATGTATTACTGAAACCTGGCTGGGCCCAGAGGGAGGAGTCCCCCTTGTAGAGCTGTGCCCAGAAGGATTTCAGGTGCTGCATCAGCCGAGAGCCCAGGGAAGGGGTGGGGGTGTGGCCGCCGTCATCCGGGAGTCGTTAGTTCCTCGTAGGGTCCCTGCTCCGGAGATTGTCGGGTGTGAGTCTTTGCTGTTAAAGTTGGACCTCAAGGGTCAAGTGGGGTTGCTGCTAACGTACCTGCCTCCCAACAGCGTTGCAGCAGCCCTCCCCTCGCTCCTCGAGTCGGTAGCCGAGCTGGCAGTTGAGTTCCCTAGGCTGATGGTCCTGGGGGACTTTAACTTGCCATCGCTCGGTGAAAACTCTGATGGGGCGCAGGAGTTCATGGCTTCCATGACAGCCATGGGCTTGACCCAAGTAATTCGAGGCCCAACCCATTCAGCGGGACACATGCTTGACCTTGTATTTCTCTCGGAGCAGTGGATTTACGATCTTGGTCTGAGGGGGAGCGACATCATACCCCTGTCGTGGTCAGACCACTGCCTACTGAGGCTCGACTTCCGGAGGCCAAACCCTCACTGTAGGGAGGAGGAACCGACCAGGTGGTTCCGCCCCAGGCGCCTTATGGAGCCATCAAGGTTCCAGACAGAGCTTGGGGTTATTCCTGACACTTTCGCCCACAGTCCGGTGGAGACTCTGGCTGCTGCGTGGCACTTGGCAGCGTCAGAGGCCCTCGACCGGATTGCGCCACTGCGGCTCCTCCGAGGCGGCGGATCCCGGAGACCCCCTTGGTTTACTGAGGAGCTCCGGGAGATGAAGCGCCGGAGGAGATGCCTAGAGCACCGTTGGAGGTCCGATAAGTCCGAATCGAACCGAGCAATGGTAACCACCTGCACCAGGGAATATACTAGGGCACTTAGGTCAGCAAAAAGATCACACATAGCCACCCTGGTTGCATCCGCTGAGTCCCGCCCAGCCGCCCTGTTCAGGATAACCCGCTCCCTGTTGAACAAAAGGGAGACGGGGGAACCCCTGCAGGGCAGAGCTGAAGAATATGCCCAATTCTTAGCGGACAAAATTGCTCGGTTTCGGTCGGACTTGGACTCCACACCTGCAGTTCCAGCCGAGGCACAGGGGGATCAAGTAGAACAGCTCTGGGTTGAGTTTCAGGACGTTACCCCCGGGGATGTGGACAAGGCCATGAGAGCTGTAAGTTCCTCCACCTGTGCTCTGGATCCGTGTCCCTCATGGCTGGTTGTTAACTGCAGTGAGGTGACACGAGGCTGGATCCAGGCGGTTGTAACCGCCTCCCTTCGGGAGGGGAACTTCCCCGCCGCACTGAAAGCGGCGGTGGTGAGACCCCTCCTGAAGAAACCATCCTTGGATCCAGCTGTCCTCAATAGTTATCGCCCGGTCTCCAACCTTCCCTTCTTGGGGAAGGTTGTTGAGAAGGTGGTGGCCTTCCAGCTCCAACGGTCCTTGGAGGAAGCAAACTATCTAGACCCCTTCCAGTCAGGCTTCAGACCCGGTTACAGCACAGAAACCGCGTTGGTCGCATTGATGGATGATCTTTGGAGAGCCAGAGATGAAGGACATCCCTCCATCCTGGTCCTCCTTGACCTCTCAGCGGCTTTCGATACCATCGACCATGGTATCCTTCTGCGACGACTGCGGGAGGTGGGAGTGGGAGGCACCGTGCTACGGTGGTTCTCCTCCTACCTCTCGGACAGGTCGCAGTCGGTGTTAGTGGGAGGGGAGAGATCGTCCCCAAGGCCCCTAAATTATGGGGTGCCGCAGGGTTCGGTCTTATCCCCCCTACTATTCAACATCTACATGAAACCGCTGGGAGAGATCATCCGCAGGCACGGGATTAGATACCATCAATATGCGGACGATACTCAACTGTATCTGTCCGCCCCGTGCCAAATCAATGAAGCGGTTGACGTGATGGGCCGGGGTCTTGAGGCCGTTATGGACTGGATGAGGGTTAACAAGCTTGTGCTCAACCCAGAAAAGACCGAGTGGCTGTTGTGTTTCCCTCCCAAAGATTTGGCAAACATTCCAACACTCAGGCTGGGGGGTCAAATTCTACACCCCTCAGAGAGGGTGCGCAACTTGGGAGTCCTCCTGGATCCACAGCTGTCATTCGACCACCATTTAACGGCTGTGACCAGGGGGGCATTCGCCCAGGTACGCCTGGTGCGCCAGTTGCGACCCTACCTGGACCGGGAGGCCCTCACAACAGTCACTCGGGCCCTTGTGATCTCTAGGCTGGAATACTGCAATGTGCTCTACATGGGGCTGCCCTTGAGGAGCATCCGGCGACTTCAGCTAGTGCAGAACGCAGCCGCGCGAGTGATTGCGGGTGCCCCCCGATTCACCCGCATAACACCTATCCTCCGCGAGCTGCGCTGGCTACCTGTCGATCTCCGGATGCGCTTCAAGGTGCTATTAATCATCCATAAAGCCCTACATGGCAGTGGATCTGGATACTTGAGAGACCGCCTTCTGCCAATTACCTCCCTACGACCTATAAGATCCCATAGATTAGGCCTCCTCCGCATTCCATCGGCCAGCCAGTGTCGGCTGGCAACTACAAGGAGGAGGGCCTTCTCAGCAGTAGCCCCGACCCTTTGGAACGAGCTCCCCGTGGAGATTCGTACCCTCTCCACCGTCCAGGCCTTCCGCATAGCCTTGAAGAACTGGCTCGCCCGTCAGGCCTGGGGATAAGAATTGCTACCCCGCCCGAATGATGAATGAATGTTGCTTACTATTTTTATTATATGTTGTTGTCTTAATATTGTATTCCCCTCTCCCTGGTTTTCTGTGAGCCGCCCTGAGTCCCCTCAGGGAAAAGGGCGGCCTACAAATGCTAATAAACCTAAACCTAAACCTAAACCTTTAATAGCTGACTAGTGCAGCTTTTCATCACAATAGCTATAAATACAATAGCTCTTTTGTCCAGAAAACAAATTATAAGGTCTTTAACTAAAGAATGATTTAAACACTAGAATCTTATTTTTGTGAAAAATACTGTACCATTAAAATAAAATTTAGCAGCTTAAGTTCAAGAAGAAGCGAGACTTACATTGGATATTAGTTCCATGACCTTGTTCTTCAAAAAGACTTTGTCAAATCGACCCATAGTATTCCATCGAAATCTAACCCCCAAAAACACAGACATCAAATCTGTTATTCTGGTTAATAATAAGTAAACTTTCATAACATGGTTAGGGTTAGGGATAAGAGAGAGATTCTGTTCTCATGTTGTCCTATCCAGCTCAACTTTCCCGTACCAAAGCAAAAGCAGTATAGATAGCCTTTAAAAGAATCAAAGCCAGTTCTCATTTAACAACAATAATTGGGTCTTGGTAAGCAATGCAGTCATAAACTGTTACAGTGTATCATGTGACCACATTGCTTAGTAATGGCAATCTTAGCAGTCTCTATTGTTGTTGTTCAGCAAGGATCTCATGTAACTGTAACTTCCTGTTGCCTTCCCACAAGTAAAGTCAATAGGAAAGCCATCTGGAAGTCACAAATCCTAGGGGGCGTGGGAGGTGGTAAAAAGCAGTCTGGAGGGTGGGTGAGTACTACAGAGAGAGGAGTGGACTATGCCCTATGGCAAGTGCCTGCAAGCTATTTCATTAACACCAAAATACTGAATATGAATTCCTTGCATGAACTGTCACCAGGTCATCTTTGTTATAAAGTACACATGTAATACTACTATTATAATTATATTATAATATAATTGCATCTATTGCTATATTATAATAAGACTGATGCAAATCTAATTTCTTAATAAAATCAATCTAAGGACCTCTGGGAACTTGCAATATTACACCACTTGTTGGAACTAAAAATTCTTACTTCACCACATGCTCCAAGATCTGAAGACCAAAATGCCTGACAATTGCAGTCTGGGATTTTTCTGCTAATTTCAATCCACAAGGAACACAAACTGGACTTTTTTCTTTAAATTCTTCACAAAACTGAAAAGGAATAATAATTTATTTTAAGCGCTTAAGTGTATAATTTGTCCACCAAGGTAATTATGAAAAGGCCAACCAAATTCTGAGATAAAGTAATATTTTAAATCATTCCCACTATATTGTTTTGAAAATATGGAAAACAGTCTACTTATGTAATTTAGGATATGGCACTATACAGCATATTAACTAAAAGTGATGTGTATCACACTTATGAACACAACTTTCAGGATAATAGCAAGACTGGCTTGCCTTTCAATTTTCTAATTTGTGAATCAAAATGGATTACTTTCCCCCTCTTAATTATTGGACTATTTCCCTGAGAATTTCTAGGTTACATAGGTACTATTCAGCACTAACTATACTATTATATTTGCTCATTGCTAACTTTTTCTAGTTTTCTATTTTTTAATGTCAATTTTCAATGTTTACAATATTTTAACTAAAATTAATTTGTCCCAAACTTCTTTCTATATATAGTTATGGTTGATTTCTTCTATCAAGCTCAAGTTTCTATATCAGATTATTTTGAAGGTTCTGTCTTCATTACATCTAAAAATGTAGCCCAACACATGCTTTGATATTCCCTTCCCCTTGCCTTCCTGTGTTTTAAATCTACCTGCTTGATGAAAACTTCTTGCAAACACAAACATGACCATCTATTTCATCAATGTTCAGTGAGACAATTAAAAATATTGCTTCCATGAGGAATGTCGATTTCCCACCTCATGGTTGACATAGCACTATTTTTGTTAGTCCTTTCTTGAAAACTTTCATATTTGCTACATGTTGTCTTCATGCTTTCACAGCCAGCAGAGCACTATATCTGGGAGTCTGAGAAAAACGGTACAGAACATAGAGTTTTTATTCCTGGAATACCACCGCATACAGGCAGCTATCTGGCCTGCTCAACCAGCAGTCAACCTTACAGAAGTAGGTTGTTTCCCATGTTTTCAAAACAATACACAGGTAGTCCTCGATTTACAACAGTTCATTTAATGACCATTCAAAGTGGCACTGAAAAAAGTGATTTATGACCCTTTTTTCACACTTGCGACTTCTGCAGCATCCCAATGATGTGATCAAAACTCAGATGCTTGGTCATGCAAAATGTTTTTAAAAGAAGGATAAAGTTTAGTCCTCAGTTATTTTTACTAGGTATATGTACTGACTTTACAGTGGTAGAGACCAATTTGATTCTGCACCTGATAACTGCAGCAAGACTGTTGGTGGCGCAATATTGGAAGAAGGAAGACTTGCCTACAATCCAAGAATGGACATTGAAAGTAACAAACTTAGCTGAAATGGCTAAAATATCGGCATATCTCAAAGATCATTCAAATGAGAGATATAAACGAGACTGGAAAAAATGGATTGACTATATACAAAATAAATACGGGACTAAGAAATTCCAGTTAGCCTATGCTTAAGATCAGAAATGATTTAAACTGTTAAAAGTTAGTTCAGTAAGAAGAAGCTAAGTTCAATCTAGAATGTCATTAATTTCTTTATTTCTTTTTTCTCAATAGATTTTAGACTGTGTTAGTTAAAAATCCATACCGTGTACGGGTTCTGGGAAGTCGGGGGGGGGAAGGAGGAGGGGGGATGGGGGGGTGGAGGGAGGGAGGGGTACACACAACAAAAAAAATTGTATTTCAATGTCTTAATGATTGACAAATGATGACATATTTGTGTTTGTTTTTTTTTTAAAGAAAAAAAAATAAAAAAGTTCTCTTAATATAAAACTCAGATGCTTGGCAACTGGTTCACACTTATGACCATTTCTATATCCCAAGGTCATGTCATCCCCTTTTGTAACCTTCTGACAAGCAAAGTCAGCAGGGAAGCCAGATTCATTTAACAACCATGTTACTAACTTATCAACCTCAGTGATTCATTTAACAACTGTAGCAAGAAAGGTTAAAATTCACTTAACTAATGTCTCACTTAACAGCAGGCATTTTGGGCTCAATTGTGATCGTTGAGGACTATCTGTGGTAGGAATGATTTAAAATAATACAGGTAGTCCCCGACTTACAACAGTTCATTTAGTGACCGTTCAAAGTTACAACATCCCTGAAAAAAGGGGGGCTCATGACCGCTTTTCACACTTACAACCCTTGCAGCATCCCCATGGTCACATGATCAAAACTCAGATGCTCGGCAACGGACTTGTATTTACGATGGTTGCAATGTCCAGAAGTCCTGTGATCTCCTTTTGACCGGCAACGTCAAGGCGCAAGCCGGATTCGCTTAACATCCGGGTTACTCCATTTAACCACAGCAGTGATTCACTTAACAACCGGGGCTGTTAAGTAAAAAAAATTCGCAAAATGGAGCAAGGCTCCCTTAACACTTGTTTCACTTAGCAACACACATTTTGGGCTCCGTTCTGGTCGTAAGTTGAGGACTACATCCCTGTACTTCGATCTCAGAATAAGCGGCCCCATGAAGAACAGATCGTGACTGGGGGAGAGGGGGATGCGCTGCCCAAGGGGCGTCGGGGGCCCGAAGGCATCAATCAAGCCGACGAGGCGAGCGAGTCCCCACGTTCTCCACCCCGAACGACCTGCTCCAAAGGATGGCTAGGCGAGTTAATGGTAACGGCAGCGGGGAAAAAGGCCAGCGGAGCCCATGCATTTCCCTCCCACTTTACTTCGGGCCGCTGGTTTGCGTGCATGCTCTAAAGGGGCGTTCCCGCCCGTAACCGCTGCCGCCACGATACCTTGAGGGCCTCCAGACGGTAGCGCTGCGTGGAGGCCGGGTCCATCATCGCCGTCACCGCCTTCACCAGCTGCTCGCAGAGCGTGTTCACGGGGTCCCACGACATTGTGCCTGGACGCAAGGTCTTCCGGCGGGGAGGGGGGAACGGGAGGGGGGGAGAGGTCCGTTGCCTACGGCAACCAAGCAACCGGGGGGAAAGCCAAGAAGCAACGGCGTGCCGGGTCCAACGGAGAGAAAAGTCACAGTGCGCAGGCGCAGGAGGTCGGCTGATCTCTTCTTGAACGGCGGCCGGACAAGCTGGATCTAACTCTATGGTATGCGTATAGAGTTAGAAATGTAGAATACATCGTTTTCCTTTGAGGGACTTCGGTTCTTTCGGGTTTCCTCTCTCCCCACCCCCCCCTCCAAACATTGGACTTTCTCTTTCTTCAGAGAAAGTCATTCCACAAAGCCCAACCTGCAACAGGGAATATTCAGAAGTATATTCATATTGGTGAAACGACTTCCAGTTGTTTTTTTTTTAAATGGACCTAAGCTTGACAAGGTTGAGTCTCAGTTTTTAGTTTCATGGGGGACTGGACTGGAATAATAATGCATTGTCCAGGGGTCATAATAGCCAAGTTTCTTAAGCGTCTTAGGCAGAGGTCCTCAAACTTGGCAACTTTAAGACTTGTGGACTTCAATTCCCAGAATTCTCCATAAAAAACATGAGTTGAGCGATATTCGAAGGACATTACTTTAATGGTATGTTTCCTTTTAAAACTACGTTTCCCAAGGTGCCTTGAGTTTTGGGCGGAAGTTAGAAACCGTAGAGGGAGGAGGTTTTTTTTCTCTGATCCTTCCCGACGGCGGGAACTTAACTCAGGCAGGGAGCTTATCCCGGATTCCTCTGCTTCCCTTTCTACTTTTGGCTTCGGTTTAATCCTTTTGGGTGGCCGTCAGCGGAGCGCGATGGTTCGGGGGCAGGAGCGAGTGGTGGCTTTGGCGGATATGGACTGTTTCTATATACAGGTGGAGCGACGGCTGGATCCCCGTCTGCATGGAAAGCCGTGTGTCGTGGTGCAATATAAGACGTGGAAAGGTGGCGGGTAGGAAATGCCTCTCCTTGTGTAGACTGGGAAGAAAATGGAAGTGTTAGATAATCGAGGCGAAGGAAGGAAAAGTTTTAGAAAACAAACGAGCCGTGTCTTCTTCCGGCGTCGTTACAAGAAACGGCAACTTCGCGGAGACACGTTTTAATTCAATTCTACTTTTCTTTGAGCCAGTTTGGTGTGATGAGGGTACAAGCCGACTGGGGGACCTTGTCACTTTCGCACTAGGAAGCAGAGCAGGATTTGGGAAATCTTGCCAAGAAAACTGCAGGGATTATAGTCCAGGCAGTCAGTCCCCAGGACTTAAAAAGCCAATTCAAGGACACACACAAAAAAGTCTTCCTTCTGTTAATAAGCATATTATTTAAAATAGCGGGGAGGCGGGGGAGCCTAATGTCTCCAGTATTTTGTTTTGCATACATATCTAGATTAAATAATACATTCCTAAATGGTAATGGGAGAAAATGAATGTTTCATGTATACATGTTTTTATTTCTGGACCAACTTCTGTAGTGTTCTCATTTAAATATCAGGTCTCTCTCTCAGATTGCTCCTCTAAAATTTGTTTGGTCCTTTATTTTTGTGTTTTATATATAGAACACTAGTATTCTTGAGTAGGATAATTTTTGCCCAGCCTTGTCCCAAAATATGTATTTTTAACCTGGGGTGGGGCAGTGGGGGTACAGGAACCCTAGCACTGTGGTACATGCAGTGATTAAGTAGCTGTCAACTACCACAGGTTCACAGCCTCTCAATATCTTCTAAAAATCTTTAGGAATAAATGATCCCCATCAAAATGATTAAATATTCTATGGTTGAAGAAAAAAATCCTGAGAAGTATTCAATGTGTAGGTGATACTGTAAAACCTGTGAAAGTTCTCCTATCTAATGCTAAACTGGGGGAAATGAACATTTTGTCCTTTATGTAATGTCAAATATATTTCCCCTTCATGGAATTCAGGATAATTGCTGTGAGCTATGAAGCACGTGCTTTTGGAGTTAAAAGAAACATGTGGGCTGCTGATGCCAAGAAGTTATGCCCAGATCTTGAGTTGGCTAGAGTGCCAGAGGCCCGTGGCAAAGCAGATCTCACCAGGTAAACCTGGGATTGGTAGCTTTTTACAATTTATCTTGTCCTCCACCCACTTGGGTGATTGTGAAACCATCTAAAACAAACAAACAAACAAAAATGTCTCAGTATGGTTCTTAATCACAGCTCCTTTTTGGTGAATTTTCCACTTTTTGGGAACTTATGTTTGTTTTCCAAACAGTTTAAAGAAATACATTATGCTGCCTCTTAAAAAACTGGATGCAGTACGTTTAGTCTATTCTTCTTTAAAAAATATAATCATGTGGTAACAGAATTCAGGATAGTGATGTAGTAGTAGAACTAGGAATTAATTTAAGGAATTTGTGCATGTATGTATATGTGTGGGTTTTACCTCAACATTTTATCTCATTTTTAAAAATATTTAAAGCCCTTTGCATATCTCATTTTCTATTCATTTTACTACTTCTTACTGAAAATCAGAACTATGATCACCATGAATAGTTTGTTGTTGAATGTTGATGTATAATTTCAGAGTTTCTCGATGAAGGTGTTTTCATGTGTCAAATTCTGCATTATGAAAAAAATAATGCTACAGACCCATCACTTTGATGGCCAGATTTTTATTAGATTCTTGAGGGCAGGATAAACAGAAATATCAAAATTTATTTGGTGCCTTCATGTAGATATAGAGAAGCCAGCATAGAGGTGATGGAAGTGATGTCACGTTTTGCTGTGATTGAACGTGCCAGTATCGATGAAGCTTATCTGGACTTAACACAAGCTATACAGGAAAGGCTGAAAAAGATGGAGGGTCAACCTATTTCAGCAGAGCAATTGGGAACTACGTATATTCAAGGATTCCCAAATAGCCTTGAAGAAGAAGAAAATACGGACAACAAAGGTATAGTGGGGTGTGTGTATAGAGAGAGAGGGTGGGTGGGGAAGAGAGAGACTCCATTAATACTAATGTTCAGTCCAGTTATGTTTTCTGGGGAATTGAATAACATTTGCAAGCAGATTGGATTCTCTCCCCCAACTGCATTCACTTGATCTTCTGTGATTTTGCTATTACTGTGTTTCCCCGAAAATACGATAGGTCTTATTTTCTTTTTATCTACAAAATGTGGCTTGGGCTTTATTATGGGGGGAGGGTTTATTGTTTATTGTATTGTTAATAAACATACATACATATTGTTTTGAGGTTGCCGGGCGGCTGCTCTCTTGCGAGTGGACTCCCCAAGAGCTGGACACAGCTTCAGGGTCGAACGGCTGTGTTCCACTGTCATAGCAGCGCAACACAACAGCCATGAAGCACCATGCTCACAAGCAGCCACCCAGCAAACCCCCTTTGCAGCCGGGCACTGCGCCATTCACTGACCTAGGGATATCGCCAAGCCACGTGAGCGCCTGTTCGCCGCCGCCTGACTCCTGCAGCTTGGTGCCTTCCAAATGCCAGTGAATGGCGCTCTGCACAGATGGAGAGGGGGGTTGCATGAGTGGCTGTTCCGCTCTCACTCACCCACCTCCCAGCTCACGATGCATGGTCCAGCTCTCATTACGGAGCCCGGGCACCGCCGCTACTGCCACCATCCCAGCCTGGCTTTTTCCGCATCTTCCAACCCAAGTCTTTCGGCAGTGGCCGTTCTGGGTGCACGCTCTATGGTTATGGGCCAGCTGCCTGCAGAGCATACAACCATAGAGCGTGTACCCAGAGCGGCCACTGCCGAAAGACTCGGGTTGGAAGGCGCGGAAAAAGCCAGGCTGGGATGGTGGCGGTGGCGGCAGCGGAGGTGCCCTGGCTGGGCCATACATTGTGAGCTGGGAGATGGATGAGCGAGAGCAGAACAGCCACTCACGCCATACCCCTCTCCAGCCGTGCAGAGCGCCATTCACTGTCATTTGTAAGGCGTCAAGCCGCGGGAGCCAGGCGGCAGAGAACAGGCATTCATGTGTCTTGGCACCTTCAGGATAATGCTAGGTTGGTGAGCGGCACTCTGCCTGGCCAGAGGTGGGGGGTTGTCTAGGGGGCTTATATGCAAGGGGGGGCTTATATTTTTGTCCAGCAGAAAAATGTGGCATGGCTGTATGATGAGGACATGTCGTATTTTTGGGGAGTTGAGATTGTTATACTGAAGCTGGAAAAACTTTCAGTGCTACTTTTCTTTTTATCTAAACTAAAATATATGGAACCAAAGACTGGTTTCCAAATTTCTTGTTTACGTTTGGAACTAAAAGATTCATTCATGCATGTTTTTCTCACTTAAAAGTTTAGCTCACTGTGATATGTTTGAATTCCAGAAAAATCAAGATAGAATACCAACATGAAATGCTCATTCTGTGTGCTGACTCTAGGACTGTGTTCTCTTTTACATACATACATACATACATACATACATACATACATACATACATACATACATACATACATACATACATACATACATGCCTACAGTATATACATTCCAGCAAAACTTGTTTGATCCAACTTTGGAACTTTTCTCACATTTATTTTTTTAGGAACCTTGCTCTGAAATATATTCTTCAAACTTTTATAATGATATTTTTATATGTTGTGTAAACTGAAATCTTCCTGAGCACACTTTTATGCCATTTGATCTGCTTTGAATGAATCTCACATGCTCCAGTCACACAAATGCATTGTGTAAGGTTATATATTATTACTGTACCATGGCATTATATAATGAGTGACATTAGGATGCTAAGAACAGTTTATTGGTATATTGGTATGTGGTTCATTAATGAATATGGTTACAAATGGTTAACAGTCTAGCAAGATCCTTACTTTGAATCGGTTTGTGTTCTTTTTTAGAGGAGATAAGGCAACGTGGTGTGTGCCAGTGGCTCAAGTCATTGCCTTTTGTAGATCCCAGCAATCCAGAATTGCAGCTGACAGTAGGGGCAGCGATCATGGAAGAAATGAGGGCTGCAGTGGAGTCTGCCACTGGATTTCAATGTTCTGTTGGAATTTCTCACAATAAGGTATTACTGCTTGTTTTCTAATGTTGAACTCACTCTACTATTCAACACATAGAACTTGATTGGTCTATGTCAAAATTTGTATCCAATGAATGCAGGACATATAAAAGAGAGAAAGAGGAAAGGAAAGACCTTGAAGCACTTGGGAAAGTTCTGTTGGATAATACTGAGGGGATACTGTTTCAATCAATTGGAATAGAGCTGGAAGGGACCTTTAAGATCTTCTAGTCCAATCCCCTGCTCAAGCAGGAGATGCTATACCCGTGATGGCGAACCTTTGGCACAGGTGGCACACAGAGCCCTCTCTGCGGGCATGCAAGCTGTCGCCCCAGCTCAGATTTGCCATGCATGTCATAGGATACTAAATAAGCCATCAACATAAATCATAAGATATAAGTAACACAGTTATAGTCATAAGATAAGGAAATAGGTAATAGGAAAGATGAGAAGGATAATAGTAATACAGCCCTACTAGATAGTTTGACAGTGTTGTGGGAACTAGTTTAGCAGAGTGATGTCATGGGAATGTCCTTGTGTATAGTTGTTTTTGCCTGCAATTCCCTATAGCATTGAATAGAACTGAGGGAAGAAGTTGAAACAGTTTATGTACAGGATACGAGGGATCTATAGATATTTTCACAGCCCTCTTTCTGGCTCATGTAGTATACAGGTCCTCAGTGAAAGGCAGACTGGTAGCAATTGTTTTTTATGCAGTTCTAACTATCCATTGAAGTCTGTGTCTGTCTTGTTTGGTTGCAGAGCCAAACCTGACAGTTATAGATATGCAAATGATAGATTCAATAGTTATAGCTTCATAGCTTCACCCCACAGTGTTTTTGGCAAACCTGAATCAGCTATCATAGTTTGAGCCATGGCCTGTAATGTTTGCCCCCTTCGTTCTACAAACGAGTTATGTTGTGGCCTATAAGGAGCAGAACGTTTGTGCTCGATTCCAGCTGTCCTTAACATTGTTTGGAATTTATAATTGGTAAACTCCGTCCCATTATCAGTAACTACAGTAATAACCTTGGCTTTCCTCATAGTTTATTCCATCCAACCGGGTTATCATTGATAGACACTGCAGTTTAAATAGGCTTTTACTTTTGTGGAAATAGAGGTATTGGAGTCCATCAAACAGTCCAAATCATACATGGATAAGACAGTCAGTCATCAATGTCTCTCAGTTAAGGGATAATCCAAATAACATAGTCCAGTAACATATAATCAATTCAGTACTCAAAGTTTGCTAGCAGTTACAAAACTTACAATAGCTCACGGCACTTTCTAACAGCCAGCTTCCAAAACACTCAGATCAAATCAGCCCAGCATCTAAGGAAACAGCAAACTAACAGTCATTCTGGCTCCCTCTTATGGCCGATTGAGGAAAACAGCACCCAATTACATTTTACAGTATGATTTAAAGAAACAGGTATAGCATTGTTACATGATTTATATATTTCCAACCCAAACGTTAGATTATATTCCTAACACCTTTCTAAACTGTATCAGCAGCTCCTTGAGCAGGCTGAGCTTTCTGAGTTGGTGTAGGAAAAACATTCTTTGTTGTGCTTTTTTAAGGACATTTTTGATGTTAGGGGTCCATTTTAAGTCTTGAGATATTATAGAACCCAGAAACTTGAAGGTCTCTACTGCTGATACTGTGTTGTCTAGTATTGTAAGAGGTGGTAGAATAAGAAGGCTTCTCCTAAAACCGACTCTCATTTCTACAGTTTTGAGTGTGTCCAGTTCAAGATGAGTCGTCATCTGATTTACCTAACTGTTCCCAACTGAGATATGTGCCACACAGCAGCGTGGGCTGGGTGCTGTTCCTTCACCTCTGGGAAGAGAAATAGTTTCTGCAAGTCTAATATGAGAGAGAGAGGGAGAGAGAGAGAGGGAGGGAGGGAGGGCGGACGGACACAGACAGACAGACTGACCCCCCCCCCCACCCCTAGGGCTCAGTTATACTCCAGGTCAACCTCCTCATCCATGGTCAGATCAAGGGGAAGGGAGATCTTATTTATTAACTTGGCATTAGCAACAACACCTGCAGGCCAAAGGGGTTAGCTAATATGATTACTACAGTCCACCTACTGGAGGTGGGAGGGAACTGGCGGAAGTTATCTTGTCTCTTTTCTTTATAACCTGACCAGTTATTTCCCCCAAAAGTCACTTCCATCAGACTGTCTTAACTGAAGTCACCTCATCCTTTCCCTTATATAATTGCAGAAATCTCCTAAACTCTTAGAAAGAAATAAAAGTTAGTGAAGTCTGAAGTGGCTTTCCCGATGAGGTCAACATTCTAAGTCTGCTACCCACTCAGGGTTAGTCTTACTTCACTTCACTTTTCAAAGGCCTTTGGGACAAACTGAAATAAGCACCCACAAAATGGAACAATTCTATTCTGGACCAAAAAAGCAGGTAGCCCAAATTGAAGCAAATGCATTATTCTCCAGGATTCTACAGTGCTGTGAACATATCATTCTATCCAAGTTTGCTGTAAAAGTTTTTGTAATTTTATACATCCTGGTATTAAGAATGAATACAATTCTATTGGGTGTTTTGGCCCCAGGATGAACTAAATACAAATATTTATGATAAATAAAAATGAGGGAAAACATACAGTATGAGAATTTATATTTTTGGACCAGATATAATTTCCTTTTGGTTAAGTAAGTTAAATGTGTCATTGTGTCCTTGAAATTCCACAATATAGTGATTATCTTTATATACTTTTGAGTAATTGTATTTGCACTGTGTCCTATATTTTGATTTCTTTTGTTCTAACATTTGAATGTAGGAAATTGTTGCTGTTGCTAAACTAGCCGTTTGGTTCATTTCAGGTATTAGCAAAACTGGCCTGTGGCCTCAACAAACCAAATCGACAGACTCTGGTATCCCAGGGGGCTGTTCCTCAGCTCTTTAGCAAGATGCCAATCGGCAACATGTACGTAAAACTGAGGATATAGCCATGAATTTCAAAGTTATCCTTTTCTCCTGCATGTTACTACTTGGGCATATTTGTGCTTGATTCCTACTAGTATAGGGAGAAGCTGCTTATGCATTACTGTTTCTGTCCACATGCTTTAGCCATTTGTCAAATAGCAAAAATCCCGCAGTCCTTCCCTCTTTGGGCAATTACCTGAATACTTTTGCTGATTGGTACCCGGATCTAGTATCTTTTCTTTCTCTAACCAATTGGTTTCTTTTTCTCCTGCAGTCGCAACCTTGGAGGGAAACTAGGTGCTTCTATTACTGAATGTCTTGGAGTGCAATATATGGGAGAGCTGATCCAGTTCAGTGAATCACAGCTTCAGACACATTTCGGAGAGAAGACTGGGCAAGTCAATTTTTTTGAAATTTTGGCTTCTATGTGTGTTTCTTGTTGTGCTTATACAGTAATAGGCTGTTCAGTACTTAACTTGGAATGGATTGTGTAGAAATCAGGCTAGTTCTGCTGAGAATCCGAATCAGTAGGATCTGATGTTTTCTTTTGCTTATTCACTTAGTCCAAGGGAAAATAGACATTTTGGGAAATAATGAGAAACAAATGTAGTATTGCATGAAATATGTTCTGTTTTGAAATGAGGGGTTTTCAGTTAAAAAAAAATCAGCCAAATGTGATAACAAATAAATCACAAGATTAGTTGATACAATGTGTTGGAAGAAATGTTCATCTGAATTCAGTTCCAAGTGGGGAAAAAGACACTGGATTCATGGAAGGTGCTTGGAAAGAAGGTTTATTGATGATGGACAGGATCACGTGGTTTGAGGTCTGGGGGAAAGGGGGATCACATGCCTTGCAGATCTTGAAGAAAAAGGGAATAGATGCTGGAGGGGGGGGGGGCGCTGAGTTTCTGCCTCCCTTTTAGGGGGAATATTCTTCCCTTTTAATATTTCCCAAAATATTTCATTTTCCTAGGAGAGGTGCTAACTTCCTACAGTGCAAGGCTATTCTAACCCCTTGGAATGCTGTTTGGATTGACAAATGGGATATTCAATGAATGAGTGCCAAATGAAATCTTCCTCTAATAGCTTTCCAGCTAATATAGCAGTGTATTGAATTATATCCACAGCTTCCCTTCAGCCACAAGTGTTGATCTCTTGCAGTCATCTTTTTATGTTTTTTATATGATATCTAATTTGGCCTTCTGTTTTTACTTTACTAAGTTCAGGGTAGAATTCATAGATGTCTTAAAATACAACACATGCAAATTGGAATATATTATAGTAATGTAAAATAGATGGACAGAGATGGATCTTTAGGTGGTCAGTGTTACTTTTTATTTGTAGTACCCCACAAATTTTTTTTTATGATTTCCAGTGTTTCAACAATAGGAGCAATAATTCAGGAGATTTGTTGATGTAAAAATGTAGTTACAAATAATTTATTTGGATATCCAAAACTAAATCCTGTGTCAGAAACTCTGTGTTCCTTAATTCTGTATCTGCCTTTTTAAACCATTATTTTGGTGAACTTTGGGATCTATTGAGCAAAATGTGGCTTTAATGGAAATATATAAATGGTACTTAATGTTCGTTAAATTATCCATTTTGGAATCCTTTCTTTTAAATTGATGCAACTTCCAAATATTTTAGATCATTAAACAAATAGCAAGATAAATCAACGATTAGTTGCAGACTTAGATGTACTATTTACTTGGGCTTCTATGTATGATTTACAGATCCTGGTTATATGAATTGTGCAGAGGAATTGACTCTGAGCCTGTGAAAGCTAGACAATTGCCAAAATCCATTGGTTGCAGTAAGAATTTCCCTGGAAGAACAGCATTGGTTACCCAGAAGCAGGTAAAAAAGTGCAGAGAGAATAGCATGTGATTTGGACTGGCAAGGGTTGAGCAATTGGAATACATTTTGGCAAAAATTGTATAGGCTTATTGATTCAGAAATCCAAAATAATTGTCCCTTTATTAAACTCCTTAATTCTAGTGCAAACTACATAGAAATATTCACAGCCAACCAACTGCCTTCTCATTAACTGGAGTGTAACCTAATATCCTCCCATTTTAGGATGGCTGGATATTCAGGTTAGTACTAATGTCAACTTAGAATAGCAAATAGCTTTTCCATTACCATGGTGTATGGTAATTTGAATCCTATGCACTTAGATCTTCAGCAGTCAGTAAAGAGACTGTTGGAAAACTTACTTTGACAGTTCAATCAGTGGGAATACCCTACAGCTCTTATAATATATTGAAATAATTTGGATTATAGATTTCTTGGACCATAAGCAGAAAGTTATTCTGCTTTGTATTTCAGTACTTTTCCAGCTGCATAGATTATGTGATATTGATTTCGTATTGCTGTTATGAATCTGATTTTGAAGATATGGGAATCTGACAGTTCCAAAAAGCCTGCCAGAAGTTTTCTTTTGATTTGATTTAAGTTAGCAGCATACTAATCATAGTCCTAAGATTGTAACTGTATTGTAATGCTTTCTGAAGGTGCAGTATTGGCTCTTGCAATTGGCCTTGGAGCTGGAAGAAAGATTGAATAAGGATAGAGACCAGGTAGGCATAATGTTATCTAACCAATGTGTATAGAACTGAAACATATATGGGAGAACAGCTTTTATTATTTGATGGCATTTGAATTGTTTAATTCAGGGCTTTCTCATCAGTATTTTGCTGCAGAACTGATTACCATGATCTTGAGTAGAATTTCTGGTGATAAATAAATGAATGTCAGCTCTGAAGAGTGAAAATGGTGAAAAAAAATCAGTGGGGTGGGCCAGGAGGAAACAAAAGATAGAAAAAAAGAAAGGTGACCATTTAAAAAGCCTGCTGAGGCTATTTTTCTACAATCTTTGTTCCTTTATACTAGCTCAGAGTTTCCTGTTTCTTAATTCATAGTCCTATTGCTTAATTCAATTAATCCATTCATTAATGGATGCATTCTACTGCCTCTTGGCCCAGAAAGGAAAATGGAACTACAAGTGAGTTGGGAAGGGGCTACAGCCACAAACTGTAGAAGTCTTAGGCCCACTTTTCTTATGGGATAAAGTTCTAACCCTTTTCTGTTGACTATATCTTCAGTGATGAAAAAATTCAATAGCTTCATATCTTAAGTACCGTATCTCTTGTTAATGGTCTTTTATGGATCTATTTCCATTATTTAATATATTTATTTTTCCACAGAACAACCGGGTAGCTAAACAATTGAGTGTTGGGATCCATATGCAGGGTGGTAAACATACCAATATAACACGCTGCTGTGCCTTGTCCCAGTATGAAGCTCAAAAAATTAGCAGAGATGCCTTTGCACTAATCCAGAACTGTAACACAGCAGCAGGCCAGCAAGCAACATGGTAAGAATTTTAGTTCTTGAATTTAAGAATAAGCTACTGTGGCGGGGAAAAAACGGTTCCTATCCTTGCTGCTTAAATTTTGCCATATGCAGTAAGAGTTAGGAGATGAAATACAATAATAGAATGAGATCAGTAGGAACTTTTTTCTTTGAAAAATAAGGGTTACCAAACATATGCAGGCTCTTCAACCAAAGCACATTAGAAGATTCTGTGCAAGATGTTGGCAAAGAAGCTAGTGGTATAGTGTGAGAAGGAAAATTTGCATTAAAAATGGGACAGAGCAAAATTTGGAGTGCTAGTTATCAGTTGGAAGTAGTGGTGTATCTTGCTTGGGTAGTTATTTTTTAACTAAAGAAAGAAAGATCTTGAAAGGAAGTACTAGCTAGAAGAAAGAGTATACAGAAAGAATAACCTTGGGACAGATTCTTCCATGCTTAGAGAAGTCAAATTACTGGAAAAATTATAGTGCAGTTTAGTTTTGAAAGTAGTTTTTTTTTTTAAGCTTGATAATTTGCTTCTATCATTAGGTCTCCTCCTGTTACACTTCTTCAGCTCTGTGTGAGCAAATTTACTGAGGCTTGTACAGTATCGTCTGTGGATATTACTTCCTTCCTAACTAATAATAGCCAATGTACTCAACACACCTCCACCATTACAGAAAGCATGAATGCAAAGTTCCTTGAAAGTCCCAAAAAGGAGACCAGCAAGAAGGCAGTTAATGCTATTGAAATGCTCTTTCAAAGGGCAGCAAAAAGAAAACAAGCCCAGGCTATTGCTGAGCATTTTGTTCCTGGTGTAAATGATATCATAGTACCACCAGCTACTCAGATCAAGGATTCTCAAAATAGCAGCCAAGTTTCAGAAGGCTTAACGGAAACAAGCAACCCAAACGTGATGCAGAAACAGCAGTTGATGGAGCAACCTTTGCAAGACACCACTTTGACTGGTGAAGGTTATGCATCATCTTCAGAAATGAAAATCCTTCCTGGTTCATTTAAAGAAGAAAACGTGCAGACGGCTCCTGGACTTTTGCAGGAGGGAGCTGTGAGTTTGGCTGATCCCTCCTCAATGAATGATTGCTTGTTATGTGAGAAATGTAACCAAAGAGTGGCAGTGTGGGAGTTCAGTGAACACTTAGATTACCACTTTGCTGTAGAACTGCAGAATTCTTTCTCGGGGTCTAACTCCTTCAGATCTGTTGAATCTCTTGCCAGTCCAATGAAGGAGAAAAATAAATCAAGGGAACAGAGAACCACTAGTGCCAAACGACCAAAGCAAGATGGAATGAGAACTTTAGATTTCTTTTTTAAACCATTGCCACCATAGTTGCTCACTTGAGTAACTGGTGACTTAGAAAATGTACTTTCCCTGATTAACTAATCCTAATAAATTATTCCTTAAAACGTAATCTTTCTGGGAGCTAATGAATGGGGATAAAAATCTGTAACAAAAGGTATGCTGTCTGCAGGGCCTTCTGTTACTTTATTGACAAGATGACAATGGACAACGTGACGATGAGATTACGTTCTGCTAATAGTTCTGTAGTTGTCCCATGGCTAGTTTTAAAATGGAGCTCTGCAAGTAAGAATTCATCTATTATCTATCATGTAGAAGATTTGCTTATTTCAAAAGTCTTGCATTCATGTAGAGGTTCTAAGAGCCAGATTACAGTCAAGATTACAATGAGTGAAAATCATAAGAAACCTTGATATCAGACAGCACATAATTTTGGATTTGATTTTGAGACAGGATTAAAATCTAGACTTGCCACAGATGGTGGATTTCAACTTCTATTATCCTTTCCTATTGGTTCTGCTAGCTGGATTTGATAGCATTGAGGAGTCCACAACCTTTGGAAAACAACAGTTCAGTTCTTGCTCTCTTGCGTTTTTTAACATTTCTTAAGAACCTTTCTATATATTTTCTAAACTTATGTAAAAAACCCTGTATTATATGTTCATTGGGGCCGCAGGCCGAAAAAGGCAAACTTCTGGGTTCTAGTACGCATGACAATCAGCTGGCCGGCATGCATGCTGGTTTTTGGCACTGCCATACACAAGAAGGACAGCTGATTGTTGTGTGCGCATGCGCTCCAGAAACCCGGAAGACAAAACAGGCAAGGCCGCGCATGCCGCGCAACATGGCTTCGCGTGCTATAGATTCGTCATCACGGTACTAGTGTATAAAATCAGAGCAAATCCACTCCCTACTAGTATTGATGATATTACCTAGTTTGGTATTGAAACACCTATAAGAAAACAATCAAATTTAGAGAGCACCAAAAACTCCACAGTTCAACCCTCAGCTACAATTATTCTCTTCTATAATTTGTTCTTTTTTATCTATGACAAAATTGCACAATGGGATCATCTTAATTTAATTAAAAATAGTTTACTATTGGATTAATCGGAGCTGTCAAACTTCCGGCCCAGAGGCCAGATGCGTCATGGGCTGTCCACATCCACGGCCAGTTTAGCAAAGGGGGAAAAAGTCCCGATGTTACGTGTCGGCGTCGTGATGATGTGAGTTTGACACCCCTGGATAAATATTCTCTCATTATTTTGGATCCACTCATTAGGAAGAAGCTGTTTATAGCCTTTGAAGCATTTGTTTTGATATACCTTAGAATACCTCTTGGCATTACAATATATGCAACTGAAGTATTTGTTATTTATTTGAATCTCGATCTGTTAACACTGCAATTGTCAGAAGAGCTGGAAGAATCATCTATGGGTCCTAAACCAGTAAACCTTCTTTGTAAGAGGTTGAAGGAAATTGGTGAAATTGATATTATTTACATGATCTTTTAGGGACGCGGTGGCTCAGTGGCTAAGACGTTGAGCTTGTTGATCAGGTCGGCAGTACGGCGGTTTGAATCCCTATTGCTGTATAACGGAGTGAGCTCCCATTACTTGTCCCAGCTTCTGCCAACCTAGCAGTTCGAAAGCATGTAAAAATGCAAATAGAAAAATAGGAATCACCTTTGGTGGGAAGGTAACAGTGTTCCGTGTACCTTCAGTGTTTAGTCATACTGGCCACATGACCACGGAGACATCTTTGGACATTGCTGGCTCTTTGGCTTTGAGATGGAGATGAACACTGCCCCCTAGAATAGGGAACGACTAGCACATATATGTGCGAGAACCTTTACCTTTACCTGATCTTTTGAATTCATGCTTGAATGTCATCCTATAAACTGGTTGCATTAAATGTAAAATTAACTTCCTATAATCTTAAAATCAATGTAGTGCATTTAAAATTTGCTTTGTTTTATAAGATGCTCCAAATAAAATTTAGCAAGGATTGGTTAGTGTTCCTGCTGATGGAGATACAAGTTAGGGATTGGAGCATTTTCCCATATGGTTTGCTCTTATCTTATTATTGTTCTGATGACAACTTTGGATTAATCATATTATGTTAAATACACATATATGCTTCTTTGCCATATTCCAGTATTTGGAATCTAGCAAAAAATGTGAAAATTTTGGGCAGGGAAGTTGGTTAAATGAATTTAGAGTAAGGAGAAATCCATATTGGACTTGCAAAAATGGAGTGCTATATTTGAATTAATATTTTTTAAAGGTGGCAAAGAATACTGCCAACCAATAGTATCAAAATTATTTGAATTCTGTTTATGACATAATTTTCTGATCTTGTGTATTTCTGTCTTAATTTATTACTCATTATTACTATGCTTACAAATTTTAAAATATATTGTTCCTTTAATGCTTAAATATGCACTTTTTTGTTGATTAGTTTAGCAAAATAAAACTTATTGCTTTCAAATACAATTCATATTTCTATTATTTATAAAGTTTACATAGCATAAAGCGTGGTTACTGGAGTACTACCTGACACCCATAGCATCTATCCAGCTGATTTGAAACTACAGCAATGGCACACACCAATTCCTTTTGATTTACGTACATTCTCCATTGGGATCCCAGAAGCACACCTCTTCTGTAGCAGTACCTGATTTCTGGAATGAGATCTCTTCCACCTTGAGATCCATGCTGTTGTTTAAAGGAACTAGAAGATCTGGCTCTTTGCTCAGGACTTTGGCCAGAGAGAGTGAAAACATTTGTCCGATTAAAAAATTTTTTTTTTTTACTGGTGATTGTACTTTTCTTTAGTTATTATGAGCCACCCAAAGTAGTGTGTGTGTGTGTGTGTGTGTGTATGCATGTGTAAGCCTGAAGTTTTTTAATAGGAATTATCGACTTCTCTGTAATACTGCTTCATTTTATTGCACTTCAGAATAACAGGAACTAATGTCGTGTAGCTGATGTTACATAACAACCATTGCAGCACCAATAAACGGGTTAAATAAAAATTCCTCACAATTAGGAGTGTCATTTATTAGAATAAAGAAACAAGATATATGATTAATGATATACTAGTCCAGTATTTATAAACGGTCTTGAACTTTTATTAGTCAAAGGATTTTTGCTTTTGCAAGTGACTTCAAATATTAAGTATAGTGTAATTTATTCAAGGCACAATCTATATCCTAAACTCTCATGAAATGCTTAGCACATCGAACTTCCTGGGAGGAGCCTACTGGTGGTGGCAGCAAAAAATCAGCTGCCTCCGAATTCCTGGCTACGTACCTGTTTAGAGGATCTTCCATCTGACGTCTTATCAGGTTTTCTTATCCTTCAGGCAAGAAGGAAAGAAGAAACTGTTTTGCTGGCAAATGCTCTTCGATTTTTGCAGCTTTTGTGCTTGCAAGGAAAGGGGGGCTAGCCCAAGGCAGAACGGCTGTCCGTGCTGGGAACTTCAAACTGCCTTGTGCAGGACAAAGTAGGTCTCCCCCACTCTGCTCAAAGTTTTGTTTGATTTAATCTTATCACGAGCTGAATCCGTTTACTGCGTGGACAATAATTGCTTATCAACATTTTAGCTTCTTTTCTTTTTCTCCTCCGAAAAATTATTTACTCAGAGGCTTTTAAAATGGCGCCGAGCAGGCTGGTTTCTCCGGTAATAACGAACACTTTTTGCTAATCCTCACAAGAATTCAAAACAAAAGAGATTGCTTATCATATGTTTTGGTTTCACAATAGAAGAATTTTACTCCTTCATTAACCTTGCTTATCTGGAAGTTAAATGGTGATGAATCTGCTGAACGGTCTTGTTACAATGTTTACTCACTGAAAGTTTTGCCAAGCCTTAAACTTCAAAATAAAAGCCTCTTTACTTAAAGCTGCATATTCAGGCAATAGAGTTTTATTAACTGCAGGCAGATAAATTTTGAAATGGCCTCAAAACCAAATATTAACTTGAAGTCGTCACCCTCTACTTCCAGGGGCACATCCTCAGTGCCTGGCACAAAGCTGCAGCCTCCGCTTCCTACGCCCCCTGCTGGGGATGTGTTAACGAAAGAATTTTTCCTGAGTAATCTAAGCGAGGCTCTTAATGCACAGACAATTAAAATGGAAGATAAATTTAGAGATAATAGAGAGGAGAGAAAAGAGGAAATAAAAGAAATGAAAGAAGAAATTAAAAGTGAAATAAAAGGACTTAAACAGGAGCTGTATGAGAAATTTGAGGCTAAGGTTGATAAAATTAGAGACGATATGCTGAGTCTTGTAACTGTATTAACAGAACATATTTCTGGAGTGGAAGATACTCTAGAGGTTCTTAATGATGCCAATGCTAACTTGACATTGAAAACAGAGGTGGTGGAACAAAAAGTGGAAAATGCTGAAAAAGAAATTATTATGATACAGTACCGACAAATGGAGTTCGCATTAAGAGTAAGGGGGCTGCGTGAGGAGAAACAGGAGAACCTGAAACAGATCCTATCGGAAGCTTTTGACCGCCTGATGGGAAGACCAGGGACCAACCAAGACTGGCAAATTGACAAAGCTTACTGCGTTAACTCCTGGCTGGCAAAGCAGAAGCAGCTTCCTCGAGACATCGTTATATATTTTACTACAAGAGAGCTTAGAAATATGGTACTGCAAGCGTCTTATAACACTAAGCTTCAAATTGGCGGTCAAGACCTGGCTGTTTTGAAAGAGATACCACCTCAAATGTTAAGAGCCAGGAGAGACTACGCTTTTTTGGTCGAAGAACTCAGAAATCGTCAGATACAGTATAGATGGGATGCACCATTCGGCATCATATTTACATTTGATAAGCAAAGGTACCGCCTCAACTCTGTATGGAAAGCCTGAGATTTTTATTATAATATATTGAAGGCCGGACACCCTGCACCATCTGGACCTAGAGAAAGACCACAAGAAGGACAGGATAGACAGCAAACTACACAACCACCAGACAAGATGGAGCATCTCTCTTCTCTAGAAGTGCAAGGTGCTATGGAACCAAGACCTAGCCGCATGACTACTAGACGTATGGAGAAACAAGCTAAAAAGCAACAGCATCAACAATCATCGGCCATCGATCAAGGAACTACAATAACAAATCTGGAAGCAGTGGGAGGAGCTAGACCTAAGGTTAAACAGGCCGTGCAGGAAGCTCTAAAAATGCTTCAACCAACCAAAGATGACAACTAAGATTTTAACATGGAATGTCAACGGACTGAACTCTCCACAGAAGAGGAAGAAAATATTTCATTATCTCAAACAGTTTAAGAACGATGTAATTTGTTTGCAAGAAACTCATATCAAGTCAACTGATCAAAAATATTTGATCAACTCAAAACTTGGTCAACATTTTGCAGCTTCTGCTATGGAAAAGAAGAATGGTATAGTTGTATACTTAAGAAAAGATATGAAAGCTGAATTAATAGAAGCAGATCCCTTCGGAAGATATATTGCTTTAGACTTAATCTTAGAAGGGAAAAAGACATTACTTTTGGGAATTTATGCTCCCAATCAACAGCAAGATAGATTCTATAGAAATCTTCATGCTAAATTAGTACAGTGGGACTATAGTTCCTGTATACTACTGGGTGACTGGAATGGAGTGATAGACACTAAGAGAGATAAGATTTCCCGCCTAAATACCAAGATGCGAGCAAAGTTACCCAAATCTTTCTTTGACATTATGGATGATTTTGAATTGAGAGATATTTGGCGAGAAAGAAATGCAGAGGAATATGACTTCACTTTCTTCTCGGACAGGCATCAATCCCTCTCAAGGATTGATTTTATTCTAACCACTAATGATTTGCTTTCTAGGGTCAAGAAAACAAAGATTGCAGCTAGGGTCCTTTCGGACCATAACCCAGTTTGGATGGAGTTGGGAAGGGTAGTGCAGGCAAGAAGGTCTTGGAGATTGAATGAAAACTTATTTAGATATGAAAAGTATATTAATGATTGTAAAAAATTACTATCTGAATATTTTGTTTTGAATATGAATAAGGGTACATCTATGGAATTTGTATGGGACGCAAGCAAAGCGTATATGAGAGGAGTTTTGATGAATATAAATAAAACACATAGAAATAAGCAAGAGTTAAAACGAACAGAACTGGAAGAGGAAATTAAGAGAAAAGAGCTGGAGTTAACAATGAACCCAGACGATACAAAGGTTAAGGAAGCTATTAACATATTAAAATCTCAATTTGACATGTTGATCTCTGACCAGGTAGCTACTAATTTATTATATGCAAAACACAATACTTTTTGTAATGCAAACAAACCTGGCAGATGGTTAGCTTATCAGATTAGGAAAAAAAGGAAAACTCGAAATATATCTAAACTGATTTACAGAGGGAAGGAGGTGTTTCAACAGGAAGAGATTCAAAAGGCTTTCTGGGAATTTTTTACAGAACTGTATAAAGGGGATAAAATTAATGGTTTAGACATAGACAAATATTTAGACAAAGAGAAAATACCTTCAGTTAGAGAAGAACACAGGCAAAAATTGAATCAACCAATAACCTCGGGGGAAATCCTGCAGGTAATTAAGCAATTAAAGTCAGGGAAAGCACCAGGTACAGATGGCTTGACAGCGGTTTACTATAAAAACTTACAGTTAGAAATGGTAGAACCTCTTAGAGAATTATTTAATATGATTCAAACGGAAGGTAAAGTCCCTCCATCTTGGAAGACAGCGTTTATATCTTTGATACCCAAAGAAGATCAAGATACTACTCAACCCAAAAATTATAGACCTATTTCATTACTGAATGTAGATTATAAAATTTTTACTAAAATATTAGCAAATAGGTTAATGTTGGTCACTCAACAATTGATACATACGGACCAAACAGGTTTTATACAAGGGAGACAGATGAAAAGTAATGTTAGATTAATTATTAATGCATTAGAATATTTGGGAAAGAACAACCAGATCCCTGCTGCGTTTATATTTTTGGATGCTGAAAAGGCCTTTGATCGAGTTAACTGGCAATTTCTGTTGAAGATACTGCAAAAAATGCAGATAGGAGATAATTTTTTACAGTCAATTAAAGCAATATACCAACAGCAAACAGCACAAATCATAGTCAATGGAAGTTTAACAGACTCTTTTCAAATTGGAAAAGGTACAAGACAGGGCTGTCCTTTGTCCCCATTATTGTTTATTATAACTTTGGAAGTATTGTTGAATAAAATACGGGGCTTGGATGGTTTAAAAGGGATCAAGATTAGGCAGCAAGAATATAGAGTCCGCGCTTTTGCGGATGATTTGGTCATAATATTGGAACAACCGCAGGAATCCAGTATGGTTTTAATGAATACGATTAATCAATATGGTCAAGTGTCGGGCTTTAAAATAAACTTAGGAAAAACCAAAATATTAGCTATAAATATGAATATTAAACAAAAGGAAGAATTAGGAGTGATGCTAGGATGTGAGGTAGTTAAAAAGTCAAATATCTTGGAGTTAACATTTTAACTTCAAATGGGAAATTATATAAGCATAATTATGAACCACTTTGGCATAGCATACAGACAGAGATGAAAAAATGGGAGAAATTGCACTTATCTTTGCTGGGTAGGATAGCGGCAGTGAAAATGAACATTTTACCAAAATTTTTATTTCTTTTCCAAATGTTACCTATACTTAAAAAAGATGCGAACCTTTTAGAATGGCAGAAGGGTATCAACAAATTTGTGTGGGCAGGAAAGAAGCCGAGGGTAAAGATGAAAATAATGCAAGATGTACGCGAGAGAGGAGGATTGAAACTACCTAATTTAAAACTATATTATGATGCAGTGGCATTATCTGTAATTAGTGATTGGATTCATTTAACCAATGATAGAATATTGAATATTGAGGGACACGATCTGGTATTTGGTTGGCATGCTTATCTGTTATTCAACAAAAAATTGGATAAGAATTTTAAAAGTCATATTTTAAGAAATGCTTTATTGCGGGTTTGGAAGAAATACCAATATAAATTAAATGACAAGATACCCATGTGGGCAATTCCTAGACACGCAATTGAAAATATGAATACAGCACAAAAACAGGACAGAATTACTTACAGACAGCTTCTTACCTCGGAAAGGGGGGTATTACAATTAAAATCTTTAGAGGTATTAAAAGAGGAGAAGGTAGTTCAAACATGGTTCCAGTATGGGCAATTACAGGCTAGGTGGAAAATAGATCAAAAAATTGGTTTTATTCAAGTTGAGGATAATCTGTTTAAACAAATAAGAGATCAAAGCTTAATGCATATAAAGAGGATATATAATGTATTAATACAGATGGATTCGGAAACAGAATTAGTTAAAGATTGTATGATAAAATGGGCTCAAAATATTGAGGAACCAATAATGTTGGATACATGGGAAAGAATCTGGGTAAGAAATGTGAAATTTACACAAGCTCAAAATCTGAGAGAAAATTTTTACAAGATGTTCTATAGATGGCATTTAGATCCTAAAAAGTTGGCTTCTATGTATCCGAATGTACAGCCTAAATGTTGGAGGTGTGGTTCTCTCGATGCTACATATTATCATATATGGTGGACCTGCCAAAAGGTTAAGGCATTTTGGATAAAAATATGGTGGGTCATGCAAAATGTTTTTAAAAGAAGGATAAAGTTTAGTCCTCAGTTATTTTTACTAGGTATATGTACTGACTTTACAGTGGTAGAGACCAATTTGATTCTGCACCTGATAACTGCAGCAAGACTGTTGGTGGCGCAATATTGGAAGAAGGAAGACTTGCCTACAATCCAAGAATGGACATTGAAAGTAACAAACTTAGCTGAAATGGCTAAAATATCGGCATATCTCAAAGATCATTCAAATGAGATATATAAACGAGACTGGAAAAAATGGATTGACTATATACAAAATAAATACGGGACTAAGAAATTCCAGTTAGCCTATGCTTAAGATCAGAAATGATTTAAACTGTTAAAAGTCAGTTCAGTAAGAAGAAGCTAAGGTCAATCTAGAATGTCATTAATTTCTTTATTTCTTTTTTCTCAATAGATTTTAGACTGTGTTAGTTAAAAATCCATACCGTGTACGGGTTCTGGGAAGTCGGGGGGGGGAAGGAGGAGGGGGGGTGGGGGGGTGGAGGGAGGGAGGGGTACACACAACAACAAAAAAATTGTACTTCAATGTCTTAATGATTGACAAATGATGACATATTTGTGTTTTTTTTTTAAGAAAAATAAAAAAGTTCTGTTCGAAAAAAATGAAATGCTTAGCACATCCTGTATTTGGTAATGTCAGATAAGCGTATACTAGCTTGCACACATGACCCTACAAACATCTGAAACTAACAAAGTCAGGGCAGGATAAGAGCACACTTTCAGAGCCAAAGCTATTAAGGGACAGAGCAAATGACAGAGTTTATTCAGAGCAAACCACAGCTTTGTTTTCTCAATAAAGCATCTTTATTTTGTGAATTATACAGAAAGATGAAAACATCCCTCTCCTTTTAAGAAATCACAAACAGTGAATATGAAAGGCTTGGCACTGGGAACATACACACATAATAAAAGGGAAGGGAAGGAGGAGATCAGGAAACGCCTGGACTTGAGGGTAGAAAAAGCACCTTGAATGTTTACATTTGCAATGGGTTAACTTAACCATCACTGTAAACTGCAGAGAAAGCACATATTCCTACCACAGAATAAAATCTCTCGGAAGGTATCTAGAAAGCCAGTTTTTCAAAATGCTTGTGTGTAATTAAGGAGAACTTCAAAAGAAAAAACTGCTTGTCAACAAATAGCCATGATACTTAGGAACTGTTTATTGGACTATTGGAAGGATTTTCTTTTATCCAGGGAGGTGAGTAAAGGTTTTTCTTAAAAGGCTATATTAAATAAAAATCTTTCTATATATGCAGACTTAACAGTAATATGTTAGAGAGCAGTAGCTCTGAATAATCTAATCTCTGTACAACAGAGATGAAACAGCAGAACGGGGAATCGAGTGGAAGGATAAAAAGTCATATGTTTTACTGGCCATGTTAGCTCGTTTATTCGAGCCCTTGATGCAACAGTGGTTAAAACATACAATAAAAATAACATTACTATCTTTAAAAATCTTAATAAAAAATGAAGGTATCTTTCAGTGTCTGAGACCATTCTATCGGATGGCCAATTCAAAAATTCTGCTGTACTTTCAATAAGTCATAGATTTAATCTTAGGTATAAAGTTGATTTTCTGCAAAAGATACTAGTTTAATACAAATGATAGCCGATAGCAAAGCTGAATGGGAGAATTAGAATTGCAGGAACCTTCCCAATATTGCAACAGCTAGAATAGCCTTCACTGGTATGACCATTGGCAATAAAGACTCTTGTCCCAAGGAATAGGTTGGACCTGGATACCCATATCTCAGAAAAGTTATAAATATCTTAAGAGACAGCAATCAAAATTGCCAGCCACCATTCACTTCAAGAAACAAGCAACATGGGCGCTGATGTTATACTGGGGCAATCTGCTCGAAGAAGTTGCTTAGGTAGGGCACTTGCTGAGGAACAAATGGCTAACAAAATGGCAGGGAAATCTGACAATATTAAGAACTGAGCTGGAGAACTGTGGTTGCCATAAGGTCAGGGCTATTTTAGAGCAGCAGATGGGCAGCCTGTGTCCCACATGTAGCTTTCCATTGCATCCCTTGCTCATGCTGGTGAAATTTGGTAGAACCACTGATTTTCAGTGGCATTTAAAAAAAAAAACAATTTTGTGATGAGTATAGCTGCATAAGGCCTCAGAGAAATTATATGTATTCATTTACATAAAAGCTTCCACCCCACCCCCCCTCCAGTCTAGGCGGAACATTTCAACCCATCTACCCTAGCAATGTCATTGCATCAGCAGCTATGGATTCTGTAGTTATAGGAGTGCCCATTAAAACAACAACAACACTTCATGGCTCCGGTCATGAAATTGTTATCTATCCCTGCATTAGAGGGATTTCTTCCTCCTGTATTCTCCCCTCTCTTTTTAAAGCGCTGGTAAGGATTTGCACACAAAGGTGGAGGGAGAAGAGAGGCTCTTCATTACTGGCTTAATGTGAAACCAACAATAATTTAAAATGATTAGAAACATCCTGAGCCGTACTGTGGGAAGTACAGAACGTTAAGCTCTAGTTCCTAATATTAATAATAATAATTCATCTGCCATAGAAAGCCTGCAAAACCAGGCACTAGGACAACACTAATATCCTTCTGAACACAAACGAGTCCTCCACTGTTGTTTCCCAGGCAGCAGCATCCCAAAATTACAGTCCAACTTACTATGGTTATGCCCCTCTCTGGTAATAACTTCCCCCACAAAGGTCAACAAAAGCAGGATGTCCAACCTAGTCAAAGATGCAGCTGTTTGCTTGTCTATTCCAGGAAAAGCAGGAATATGGAAGTAGCAGGTGATGCACAAACAACAAGCTTAACTTGCTCCAGGAAGGGTGCTCAGTCCAACAGGTAACTCTGGCTTCTGCAGTGCAGAAAAGATGTGCCTATGTAAATTGATTAGCCAACAGTGGCTCTGCACAATGGCACGAGATCTTTCCCTTATTCGGAGCACTGAGAAATGCTGGTGTGAGTCAGAAGCTGACTGGATCAGGGCACAGATTGTGTTCCAGGCCATTTTCTCCAGTGGTGATAGCCTGGATGGATGTGACATGTCCAATACCTTTGGTAACTCCTTCACGAAACAATAGTTTGGCTCCTATCTTCAAATATTCAGGATGTTTAATGAATCTGAAACGAACCACTGCCTTTTCTCCTGTTCGCAATTTGTCCTGCACAAAAGGGAAAGTACGTATGTTAGAATTTTAAAAGTTCAATTTCTTACTTTAGGGATTCCGGAAAACATGGAAAGCAACTTAGCATACCCTTGACTTTCTGAAATTTGCAGTGGGTTCATCTGTGAAGAATCCTTCTTTATTTTGTAATACTCAAAGTTGAATATGTAGTGCTCCCAACTTATATTTTCCACAAAACAGCCACTCCAATGGGTGGATTGGATTGAGAGACAGTGACTGATCCAAAGTCAGTTTCCATACCTAACAAAAGGGTTAGAACTCAGGATTGTCTGGTTTCTAGTTCACCAGGTGTCAGGCCTGGAAGCCATCTTTTACACTGAGTCTTTAGGCATGCCACATTTTTTTGCTGTGGGAAAATGGGAGGGGGGATTATATGGAGTATGGGAGATATATACGTAGTCTAAATAACATTCCTTTCTCAGAGAGTCAAGGATATCTTGCCCTGCAATTGGAGTGATGTGACTGGGAGGCATCTCCAGTTGGGACAGTGCCTGATTGGACCATGTGATGGACTTGTGGGTGCGGGGAAGGGACTTGAACTTTCACTTGGGTGGGGAAAACCTGGAAGCTTTCAGATTCGGGTTTTCCAGATGTGCCAATATGACATCTCTAATAAAATGGAAGTTTGAGGAAACTCAACCCTCGGAGTCTTCTTTCATTGGGGTTGTTACTTGGAACCCTGACATTAACCAAAATATCTTTTAAAACTCAACCAGCTCCCCCGAATTGCGGGATGCTGTCTGAGCCCCAAGCGTCAACCCAAAACCGGGCGACGCTAAGACTCAGGGAAGATGGAGGAAGACAGGAAAACCATGGAGGGAGCCACAGAAGATGGTTCAGTGATTTATGCTGAGCATCTACACCCCTTCCCAAGCCATGGTGGAAGCGGAAGAAGCTGCAGAGAAGGAGTGTTAGCTGGGTGCCCGCCCTAAAGAACTGGTGCTCGAGTGGGGCTTGCAGCTGGACCTGACACAAGGGGCATCTCAAGGATAAGGCTTAAAGTGAATGTGACACAAGTGAGAGGACAATCAAGCAAATTTCTATTTAGCAAGAAAAGGGAAACTTACCTTCCCATGGATGTTTTCCACAATTGCTGTTTGCCGTACATTTCCAACATGTGCTGTTACTTGGAATCCTTTCCGGAAAGTTGTGGCATGGAACAGTAGAACAATTTCAGCTTCAAATACTGAACAGATAGTTGGGTTCATCTCTGGGCTGACCATCACCATGCCCTAAATGACAGCAAGATTGGGTAACTGAATTTTCTTGACAATGGTACTCACTCAACTCTTCAAAACTGAAGCACTACAGATTACAATCTTTCCAGAAAGAAATCCTCATTTATTGCCCCAAAAGCCAAAGAAAGAAGGGGAGATAAGAATGTGGATGGCAAGCAGAGATGAGTGGGAAACATCTAACAGCTGACTAATCCTGCTTAAGAGTTCAATCTAATTACTTCTTTGTTCTTTTGAAACTCAAGGCTATCACCTTAATGCTATAGTTCCCAGTTTTCCCATCTCTTGAACTTAAATTTTAAAACATAAACTGCAAAGAATTTAATATCTATAGCATTTTGGAATGTCTTCAAAAAGCAGATGGCCCAGAGGAACCCAGCCTGCTATTGTAAAGACCTGCCTGAGCTACCTTCCCAAGAAAGTAAAACTCTTGAAACAGTTTACATTTCAAGAGGGACATTTACTGAGCGATAATGATTACAGAGAAGTCAGGAGGAGTCTGAATTCAGGCGCGAAGTCTTAGGCTCAATTTCCCCCTCACCCCCCACCCCCCAATGTCCCATGTTCATCAGTAAGCAATAAGCTGCGGGAAGGGTGTTGTGAGAATCTCCAGGGCTGGATGGTGAGAAGAGGTTGTCCTCTGGGCACCATGACATTGAAAATCTAGCTGGAACTGACAGTGAGGGAGTCAGTGCAGATGGCCATTTCTCCCCCCTCAATTCCCAGTTACAACAAAGCGAACGCATGCAAACTATTCAGTGGTGAAATTCAATTTTTTTACTACCGGTTCTAAGCGTGGCTTGGTGGGCGTGGCTTGGTGGGCGTGGTAGGGGAAGGATATTGCAAAATCTCCATTCCACCTCATTCCAGGGGAAAGATACTGCAAAATCTCCATTCCCACCCCATCCCAGGGGAAAGATACTGCAAAATCTCCATTCCCACCTCATTCCAGGGGAAAGATACTGCAAAATCTCCATTCCCACCCCATTCTGGGGCCATTCAGAGGTGGCATTTGCTGGTTCTCTGAACTATTCAAAATTTCAAAGTTTCCCAGAACCTGTCAGAACCTGCTGGATTTCACTCCTGAAACTATTCCACCCTCGGTGCCTCCCCCCTACTCCAGAATGGCAGTGTTCCGATAAAGACCTATATTTCCCAATATCTGTAAGGCAGGATACTTTGTTTTCAGAAAAGATACAGAGGAAAAAGTTTGTACAACCAAAGACTCCAGAGAGGGATTAAGGAAGAGCTTACTTTGCGTAGCAGTGAGCGATCAAAGGATCCAAGAGCTAAGGTGGCAGCCTGCCCAGCTCGAAGAACGCGACATGCTGAACGATTTCGTTGGATACTGCATACTTTCAGTTGAAGGAACTTGCCATCATCTGTTGGACCAACAACCAAATTCTCCCCCTCTTTGCATATCCCACTAGAAAGGGCATGAAATGAAAAAGACCGCATTTAGCTGTCAGAAGGCAAGAAAAGCCTTCTTTTGTGCCTAATTGAGATAATTATTTTGATGCAGGTTCTTTGATCTTGAAATATGAAAAATTACAAAAGAGAACGTTTGGATCTGATATTCCACAGAATAAATATTTATGCTATGTGCTCAAAGAACATAGTATTCCTTTAGGGAATACTTTTTATTTTTTTTATTGGAGTGCAGTTTTATCTTCCTTGGCTCATTCAGTAAGATATAAACTTTTACCTACATTTAGTACATTTATTTATAACAAGAAAAGGAGAATAAATGCTACTTCCTGGTCCTTCTTCTGGATCAAAGCAGTCTTTGACACCACTCCCTACCCATTCCTGGCTTTTCGTTACAAAATCCATATGTACCAACCTTGACAACGTTCCTCCAACAACTGTGCCTACCTCTGGCACAGTGTAAATTTCATCCACCTGTAGCAGAGAAAGAACATCAAATATGTCGTGCTGGACTGTAGTATTTCAAAGCCAGACTTAACAATTTTTATTGTTAGACATAACAATACAAGTTCTTGTATAGGAATTATAAGCCTATCCTTGAATGTTGTCTTCCTTAAACCAGTTACAAGCCTCAAGCATCCCAGTTCTCAGTGAACCAATTATATTCTGCAAACATCTCCTAGGTTTGTGATGGCAAACCTATGGCACGTGTGCCACAGGTGGCACGTGAAGTCCTCTCTGTGGGCATATGAGCCATTGCCCCAGCTCAGCACCACCATGCATGCATGTGTGTGTGCCTCCTGCTGGCCAGTTGATTTTCGGGTCTCTGCCGTGCATGCATGCCCCCCCTGTACCCCATTTTTGGTCCCAGGAGGCTTTAGGGAGGCCTGCTAAGCCCAAAACGGCCTGCCCTGGTGTGTGTGTGTCGCACATGCATGCATAGGGGGCGGGGCACATGGGGGTGTAGCATGCACATTGCATTATGGGCGTGGGCATGCTTTTGGCACATAAGAATAAAAAGGTTAGCCACCACTGTCCTAGGTGAAACCAGGGGTGGGCTACTACACGCTCACCTGGGTTTGGGAGAACCCGTAGCTAATGTTATGGCCAGTTTGGAGAACCTTCAAATCCCACCCTTGGCTGGCCCCTCACACCCCACCCCTCCCAGGAGTCTCCACACTGCCTATTTTGGATGCGAGGTAAGTGCAGGGCCCCATGGAGGCTCAGGGAAGGGGAAAAACAGGCTTCCTGGTAGTTCTGGAAGGCCGGAAATAGTCCCAGGGGAGGCCACTTTTGCCCTCCCAGAGGCTCAAGGAAAGCCTCCGTAGCCTGGGGAAGGTGAAGATGCCCCCCCCCAATGGTGCAGGAGGCTGACTAGGCCACACCCACCCAGCAACCAGGCAGAGAACCTGTTGCTGAAATTTTTGAAGCCCACCCTAGGGTAAAACTCATCAAAGAAATAACCAGGGAGTCAATTCAATGATTGGTAGGACATTAGCAATGAGATTAAATGAAGAATGGTAAAGACAAATAAAGGGGGAGGAAGAGATATGGTGGTTAGAATGCACTATTGCAGGCTGATTCTGCTCACTGCCAGGAGTTCGATCCTTACTAGCTCACGCCTAACTCGGCCTTCCATCTTTCTGAGATAGGTAAAATGAGGACTCTTGGGGGCAATATGCTGACATTGCAAACCACTGTAAAGCACTATGAAGGGTATATAAGCCTAAGTGCTATTGCTAAATAATAAATAGTGTTAATTTGACTTTGAATCAGAAAGTAATTACAATTACTTGGTTTTTATCTCCTCCCAACTCTAAATCCATGGATCAGAGAATACCCTGCATACTACAGCTGGAGACTCTCAACTGAGAAGAGACTGTTGTGTACCTGGAATTCAGTGAGTTGTTGCATCAGCTCTTCCTGTTCTTTGCTGTTTGTCAGAGGAGGAAGGATATTGAGAAATACTCTCAGGAGATCCAGGTTCTCTCCAGAAACACTGGACAAGGTGAAGATGGGAGTGATACTGCAAACAAATGAATGAAAGAAGCTGTTGATCCATGACTTTGTACATCTCTATTAGTACTGAATACAATAGGAATGATATTGGCTTCCACCTGTGTCAGGGGAATGTGTAAATAATTAGGGAATAACAGTTTCGGCATCCAATAATTTTTACAGAATCAAAACTTGGTACAGGATAGTCCTTGACTTACAACTGGTCACTTAAGGACCAGTTAAGATGGACTTAAGGTCAATTGCTATCTGTCTTCAAAGTTACAACAGCTGGACTTCGTTCACATTTCAGATGTTTGGCAACTGGCCTGCATTTTTGACTGACTGAAGGATCCTGCATTTTACAATCTTTGTACCATTTTCCAGCAAACCTACCGATTGGATAAGCCGGATTCAGACTTATGACCATGTAACTCACTTAACAACCCTCATAAAAAGGGTCATAAAATTGAATCGAGTCAGGTGGTCACTCAACTTATGACCACAATGACTTAAAATTCCAGGCTTAGTTGTGATCGTTAAGTCAAGGACTACCTGTATGCCCGTAACTGTTCCAATTCTAACGATGTAGTGTAGCTGCAGATGATCAAAGGCATCTGAAGTACCCAAAGTTTTCTCAAAACAATGAAGCAAGTCTTGAGACAGTGTCTTTTCTTTCATACTTGTGTGCACTATCACAATATAAAGGGGGTGGAGCTTGCATCACAATGGCAGAGCACTCGTTTCATCACCTGTTCTCCTCCAATTCCATAAGTCACTTCTGCAGACTATCCATTTACTACATGTAAGCTATACATACTATAAAATCAAAACAGCCCATTCAAAGCAGAGAGTGAAGACATAAAACCAAAGAGTATAATCACTTGAACTTTGCTTATTGTTCTTTGATATAAACCACTGCCGGTGCCTGACTCACTCACACCTTTTTTGCTAAATGCATCCTTTTGAAGGTGTGTTAAGTTTTAAACTGCATCCATACTCACTAATCGTCTTCCCTCCCATTCAAACAGCCCGTAATACGTACTTGGGAGATTGTGCAAACTGCTGCGCTGCTGTAACTGCATCATCATCGGAGGTTACTAGCAATGGTAATTTGTTGCAGCCAGGCTGCTTCAGAATCCGCTCCAGCTGTTTCACTGTTCGCTCCACAGTGGCCTTTGAGCACAAGTCCACTTTGCTAATGACAATGAAGAAAGGCACCTTAAGGGCCATCGCCAAGCCGAGATGCTCCCGTGTCGTACCAGCTGTAAGAAATAGAAGACAGAGAAAATCAAATGAAAAAGGTAGGTCTTCAGTGTAGCTAAAACACACAACTCAATGCCATGTGTTTGAAACTAATGGAAGCATTTCTATGTTACGGTGGATGAGTCTTGTTTTAAACTACTGGCACCCACTGGTTAACTAGAGGCATTATGTCACCCTTCTGGAGCCCCAAGGAGAAATCTGACCATCCACTTACCAATTCCAGTATTGGCACTCACCACCAGCATTGCAAAATCTGGACAATAGCTTGTAAGCCCAAAAATGGTGGTTTTTAAATATTTGTGATGGCCAGCTAAATCAATGAAGGTAATCATTTTGGAAGAGCTCTCGCAGATTTCTTCAGCTGTCCGTGAATCACTGTAGTTCACCACCTAAATGGCAGAAAATGCAGGTAACTGAGCTCTTATAAAAGGCCAAACAAAAATTCATACCCAGAGCTAGAAAATGATAAACTCGGTGTACAAATACTCGTACCTCTCCCTTACTGTTGAAACCAAGAATTTCAAAGCTAATGCTAGATGTTCTTCCTGACTGGATCTCATGCAAGTGCCGGAAGAGATTGAGTCGAGCTCGGCCTCGCCCATTATCCAGTTCTCCTTGCGTCAAGACGCCTAATAAGGTTGATTTGCCTGAATCCACATTTCCAAGCACAGCCACTCGCAGATCTAGAAACTTAAAAGAAAATTGAGGAGCTATTTTAAATTGTTAAAAAGATTATCTGATAAGTACAAGTTAGACTTGATTAATGCATTAGGGTACCTAACTCACAAAGTTTGTATAATTATAAGTATAATCTTTATTGTCATTGTACTTAAATACAATGAAATTGGATTGATAATTCTGAGGTATTTACAACAACTAATTCCCTAGCATTTGGAATTTACTACTTTGCATTATAAAATATACACAAGGTAAGACATTGGGTTTCAAAGTTTAACGTTTTCTATCAAGTCACTCCTATCAATTATAGTTCTTCAAAATCTAAATGAACATAGCAATCTATAATGAAATATCTATAGTTTTTCACTCATGATGTTTAAATCAGGTTGATTTTTACCTGTTGGTTATCTGGGACCTTTCGGACAAGAACTTCTGTTATCTTCCTGGGAATGTCACTGTCATAATCCACTTCTCTTTCTCGAAGCACAGTAATGTCAGCTCCTACTCTGCAAAGGGCAAAACAGAACACTGTTGGGGGTTAGTGAATCATCTGCAATCCACCATAGGACAAATACCTGGTTATCTGATAATGCTGCTCAGAAAAGCCTCTCACAATTAAGCAATATGGAGGAAAATGTGTGTGTTTTCCAAATGATCTGATTTTTATCCACATGAATGTGCATCTTTGCCAGTTTTGGGAGGTACCATTCCCCTGAAATATATTTGCACAGATGTCAAACGAGTTTCCTCATTTTAAGATCAGTAATAATTTGGCTTTATTTAGATCCCCAGATATGACAAATGTTCCACTAATTACATGTTTCTCACAGCAGGACAGGGTGAGATAAAACTTTATCTAAATGAGGCTGAAGCGGGGGAGGGCGGGAGGGATGACAGCTATAGTAAAGCTACATATATCTGTCATTATTGCTAAATCTAATTGAGGTAAATGCTAATTGTTTTTCTGTGTTCACTAGAAACATGTTAGGAATGGATCTCTTTCCAACATGAGCTAGCACCCCCACTCCCCAATGAATGAATGGGGACACTTCAGCCCTAACCTTCCCTTTTTGACACTCACAACACCCATGGTCATGATTGTTGATAACATAACTTGTCGTCTTGACAGGAGAAACTCACGAAAACTACAGACACAATCTTTGTCAAAAAATTATCAAACACCAAACTCTGTCCTACCTTTATATTTTTAGTGACCCTGCTCATTTACAGTTCCCCACCCCTCCTCCCAAATACGACATATGGCCTTTGCCCATCAAAAGGTTGCCCAATCCCAGTTCAGTGTAATGGCACATAATAAAATATGCATAGCCACACACTAACTTTTTACAACTGAAACAATTAGTAGGTACTGCACCGATGTGGTGGTACTCTGAGAAAAGTCTCTTGCTGAAACCATCTTCTCTGTTGGCTATTAGCTGACTTTCCAATATTAAGTCTACCTAAGACAGCAAAATAACAGAGCACACCATTGGCTAACTCTGGCCAAGAAGCAGGACAGATGCACATACTTCTCGGCCATCCGCCGTAGTGTTTTAAGAGAGGCGTGCATTTCTTCTTCAGACAGTCCAACAAGCAGCCCGTTGTCCTCTACACCAATCTGGTACACAGCCTCACCACGGCCTTCTTGTAGTCGCCACTTCATTTGCGTTACTAGATGTTCAAAGCGGTACTGAGATGGATTAACTAACTTCAGCTGTCCAAAGAAAGAAGTAATTATAATCAGCATCCAAGAAGGACTGATGGGGTTGAATATTTTTTACAGTATTTTCTTCACAATGTTCTAACATTTGTTAAGTCCCATCAAATTAAGCAAAGAAAGTTCAGTGGGTCAGAAGACTAACAATTTTTCAAAGGCATTCTAAAATAATAAAAGGGTATTTTTTGGTATAAACTTAATAATACCCAGGTTCAGTATTCAAGTGTGAAATAGCCAACACATATATAAATAATGTTTTGGCAAAAATCATTTTTATTTTTCTGTTATTTATCTCTCTCTCTCTTCCTAGACATGGAACTTATAGAATCATTTGGCTTAGAACTCCTAAATGGCTTGCATGAGAGACTCACCTTGTATTCTATGTTCCCATCTTCTGCCTATATACAAGAAGAGATCTTAAATTAATGGATAATGTGGTGTTCAACATTTCATATACAAAACCTGACATCTCTTTTGATAACTAAATATAGTTGCCAGAGAGCAATGACCGGCTAGTTTAAATTATAGTAGTTAAATCAAGTCAGTTAACATTATGGTTCTTTCATTATAAAAACGATGACATTGCATTGGATTTATTTATTCAGTTCAAATATAATTAACAAGATAATATTTAATCTTAAAAACAAAACAAAAATACAAAATAAGAAAGAAAAGAAAAATATAAGAAAAATTATAAGAGGAAATCCATATTTTATACTTATTCATTGTGACTAGTTTACTAATGAATTCATTACTATATGACCAATACAAAATATTGTTCAAAGACCTCACAAACTCTCTGCCATAGTATCACATATTGTTGCATTCTTTGGAAAATACTTTTTCCAAAACAGATTAAATTATACATTACTGAAAACCATTATTTGATATTTCTCAATATAATTCCCTTAGCCACTCCCAGGCATTAAAATTATTATGTATCATTCAGTACAGTTAAAAGTACCATTTGTTTTATCTGCATCTAAAGCAACTTATGCACTAACGTTCATTCTTTCAAGAATTCAATAAGGATTTTAATTAAAATGATTCTATCAACCATAATAAGGCAAATCATGCAGAAAGCTTCAAAATCATTATTTCATAAACGGCAGACAAGTTTTAAATAGACTTTTGACTCTCACTCTGTTTTCATGAATCTCTTCCAAATACCTTTTGGTTAAGTGTTCTGGTATTATTCACTAGACATTTTCTTTAGAAATCAAGTAAAGCCACGGTGGTGCAGTGGTTAGAATGCAGTACTGGAGGCTGCTTCTGACTGCAATTTGGCAGATCGAATCTCACCAGGCTCAAGGCTGACTCAGCCTTCCATCCTTCCGAGGTTGGTAAAATGAGGACCCAGATTGTTGGGGGCAATATGCTGACTCTAGAGAGGGCTGTAAAGCACTGTGAAGCGGGTATATAAATCTAAGGGCTATTGCTAAATACTGTAATTGACATGCTTGCACATTGGTTTTATTGAATATTGTTTTTTACATCTCATCTGTGGATTATGTTCTTTGGTTTTTTATATTGCTTTATGATTTTTAATATGTTTTAATACTGTATTTTGCAGTATTACTGTATTTTCGTATTGCTTTTAATTGTTGTAAACTGCCCAGAATTCATGCCTTTCAGGTAGGCAACGAAATAAATAAAAAACCTTATTTTGTTTCAGGCTTTAAACTCACATTAACAAGTGCACTAAAAAGTCTGGATTGGTAATTGATAAACATTTTATTAAATATTACTGAAGAACATCATAAAAAGGAAAATTGGAGAACTGACAAGAGATGAACAATTTTACACTTCATTCATCACTAGTCACATATTTGCACTAACATTTTATTTGCCCCCCTTCCTAAAGGTTCTCTGCTATACATTGTCAAAGAACTCTAGCAAATAACTAATGTTCCTCATGACCTGAACATAATGTTAAGTGAAAAAAGTAATGGTCAATGTGAATTATGTCATGGCAGATCTAAAGAACAATAGTTCTTCTAATTTTCCTTAACAAGTTATTTAACAATCTCATTTAATAAGATTACTCATAAAACCCATAGCAAGAAACTCTATAATCTTTCTCTAAAAACAGGTATGTGACATTGATTCATATCCTGCTGGTCCTGAACCAGGAGAGAGAGGTTTTAATACCTCTGAATGCAAAGGAAAGCATTGTAAATCAGATTAACAACAACATAAAATGTATCTACTCAAGTTTAATTTCTTTCTAAAATAATTAACCATTTCAGATCCAGCATCAGTCTCTCTTTAGCAAAACTCCCTTCCGATATCTAAAGTTACTTCCATGTAGTCTACTGTTTTCAAGCTCAAAGCCTAACTATGGTGTAAAAGGCTGGTGACAGGAAATCCTTAGCAAATATCCTGCAATTAGACACCCCCACTTTTGAGATTAGACTAAATACTAAATACTAATTTATTCACACAGCACAAGTTTATTAATATGGCATTATTCTACAATGTATATAAATACACATATCCAAATTCATGAAAGTTAAGAAATTATGCCTACAATACAAATTAGCAGTGTTGAAGGAGCCACTGGGTCCTTCCCAGTGCTGGGTTGCTGTGGAAATCAGGAAGGAGAAACAGGTTTGGGCATGCCCAGCAATACTTCATGCTGTTAACTGAGGACAGAAAAATAGTACTGTAACACTGAAAACTCAGGGACAGTGTAAAGAATAATTCTTATTTTGGTACTTGGAAGAACTCAGTATTGTAAAATATAACACAAAAATTTGAATAAAAGTAATTCTTTTCATGTCCTGGATCACATAGAAAGTATAATACTAGTATAATTGTTGGCAAATCACCAAGAGAAATAGGAATTAAAAAAAATGAAAACACTGCTATAAAAGAATTCCTACCACACATCCACATCCACATAAACTATATATAAATAACAAAAAAGCAGGCTTAATAGAATGGGCCTGTGATTATATTGGATTTGTGATTATATGAACTTTATTCAGCCTTTCATTAAATTTCATTTTCTACTTTCATATACTAATACTTAGTTTGCTAATTTGACTTTTTATATGACCAACTACCAAAGTGAGCCAAAGGCTACTTAAATTTAAAAATGACAAGTATCCTCATTTACACCCCTGTTCAAAATATGTGTATTTAAAGATTTTTAAAAGCTGGGAAAGAGTCATCTGTTTGATTTGATAGCCCCAGTTTGCCACCAAATGAGTCAAGGAAAACCATAGGTAATAATTGCAAATTATCTCTATGAAGAATACCAACAGTTTTTATCTCACTCAAATATATTCTGAGATCTTAAATTTATGTGTATAGGATACAATCTTGGATTGCGGGGAACACACATCACATAACTTTTCTAGACATTCATATGCACACATGCCCAAATCTTATATAAATTCATAAAATCTTCTCCATAGTGATTATTATAATTTATTATAGTCTGTAGATGTATAAAGATGCATTGTTTTCTAGTGAATCAGTCTATCGAACCATGTAGTTTGATATCAGCTATATCCATCTTTGCCATTAACAGAGGATTGGTTTTGAGGGTAAACTAGTACTTGCTTGTCCCACCATCTAGTAAAAAGCTCACTGTTCAGAAATATGTCAGTAATCACAACTAAAATTATCTTAAAAACTAAACTGCAATTTTGGAGTTTCTTCATTCCTTCTGTATTTGATTGGCTGGCTACATATCAAGAAACAACCAAAGATTTACAAAAATATGTGTCAATAATCTCAACTGAAATTATCTTAGAACCTAAATTTCAATTTTGAAGTTCCTTAATTCCTGCCCTATTTGATTGGCTGGCTACAAGAAACAAGCAAAACCGTAGACATGTAAATGCAATTTTAGTAAATCAGCATCAGCAAAAGGAGAAAGAAGGTCCTTTCGGGAAACAAAAACTGAAATCAACTCTTGCCTTCCCTGTTCAAATCATGGTCTCAAAATTTATTAATTCTCCCTTGAGCGAAAGCCAAGCTCAAAGTGCCTGCGATGTTTACTTAGAGCGCGGTTGGCGGCGGAGCTGTCAGAGGGAAGAGTTCTAATCCCCATCAGTCAAAGGACCCTGAATAGAATCGAAGAGGGGTGTGTGTGTGGTGTGTGTGTGTGTGTGTGTGTGTGTGTGTGTGTGTGTGTGTGAAAAGATAAAAAACGAAACTCAGCGGTGCGTTAACCACAGCAGCACCCCCGCCCCCCAAGTGGCTGCCCTCTCGGGACACGTCGTTTCTTCCTCTAAAACACAAATAGGCTCTTTATTTTGCCAGCAATCCCCTTGAACGCTGGCAGCTCCAGTCCCATTGACTTCCAACTATCAGCATCCTCATCCCAGGCAAAAGCTTTGGAAGAAGGGCGGCCCTCCGCTTCGTGCTCGAAAACTCTCCTGCCGACCCAACCTCGGGCTCAGCAGGATGTTTCGCTCACCTCCGGAGGAAGGTAGGGCGGGTTGTTGGCCTTGCCACTTCGGTATCTCCCGTTCTTCTTCCTCCCCTTGGAAGAACCACCGCCGCTGCCTCCGCCGCGGCCTCGCAGGGCACCCCCATTGCCCACGGGCCGGCAGCAGCCCCCAAACAGCTCGGACACCCGCGAGTCCATCCTGGCGCCAGCCGGCAGGACCTCCGCCTCTGCGGATGCCTCTCAGCCCGGGACTGGGCTTTTGACGGCTACCTTCCACTCTGGCGCTTGGCGTCAGAAAGAAGCGCAGGGTACCACGGGAAACAGGGCCCCAGCGGCAACACAATTGGACTACAACTTCCAGCGTCCTCTTTCCCGTGGAAGGCAGCGCTTTTCGGACAAATGCGGAGGCGAATAGGACGGGTGCCAGAGCCTTCTCTGATCACTTTGCAGAACGAAAGGCCAGCTAATTTGTGCTGGCAAACCAACGCCTGGTAACGTTGCAAATTGCCTTAAAAGGCATACGCTTCCGTGCCACAAGGCTCCTGTTTTTTTTTTGCTTTGTTTCCAATTATTTCAGCTCTTTGAACAGAACGCAAGGACTGCAACATCAAGCAATCTCGGGAGCGATTAAATTAATTTTGGATTTTTTGTGTGTAGCGCCTCGTATAAAAACATCCCAATAAAATACTTCTGTCTGCTTCAGCTTTATTGTTGTATGCTTTACCGTAGGAGCAGCATCCTAAGATATCCTTCTACTTTGAAGTTCTAAGAAATGTGCGATTTATTATATTAATAAAACTATTTTCCACACAGAATTAGGTCACAATTTAAATTAAAACTATGTTTTGTGTTGTATCCTAAAAATGCAAGATTCGTTTCCTACATCTGAATTCTAATCTTGAATTCAATTTTTTAAAATACTAATTGTCACAAGAAAGAAGAAAAAGTTATTACATTTTAAATAGCAGGCATATACATACTCACCTGTAAATTCACATCTTATATCAACTATATATGTTGAATTATTAGAGAGGGTCAGTTATCATTTGAAATATGACTCGCTTTATCATTTTGTATATCTGATTCCTATTAAGGTATCGCCATCACAAAAGCACAGTGACTTTCAACAAATAAGTAATTTTACATAATTTAAATAGCAAGGGGGGAAACCTTAATTTTTCCAATACGCTTTCCAGTGGAATAATGTTTTTCATTGTATATTCTTTGTTTTGTATTTTACCGTGTTCATTTTATTGAAATATTTGACTGTGCCATATAAATGAGTTTCAATTGTCTTGATAGCTCACAGTAATACATTATAAACAGTACAACAGCATATTTTTACATTTATGTACAGCAATAACATTTCAGTCACAAACTAATATATCCATAAAGTTCAGATTTAATTTCCCAGTTTAAACAAAACAAAGCACATGTTTTGGCCTAGGAGTTGTTTAGTTACAAAAGCAGCTGAATGATAGATTCTTCCATGTGGTCAGAACAGATGCTTGTCCCACTTCAGTTAGTGAACTATTTTACTTACAAATATAGTCACAGCCTTATGTAACACCCTCAATATGAGATTGCTGTTACTGGTAGGTATTGACAACATGTTGCATCAGTTGGAATGAATTGCCCATTGTAGGAAATACATTGCATCAGATTCAGCTGACTATATACAAAAGACTGCATGATTAATGTATTATGACAATGATGTAGAAATACTGAAAGCATTACTCATAGATTGTCAGTGCAACTCAAGTTCAACTGCTACCTGGGTTTTCAGTTGCAATCACACCATCCTTTTAAAAATGCACAATGCTTTATAAAATTTCTCTTTTTTCTCAGAACTTGTCATCATAACGAAGTGATGGGAAGAATGTTCCAAGATTCTCCTATCCCGAAATATTTTAAAATAACGAATAACGGTACACCTCTCAAAATATTTCTCACACACAATGGTCTCAAGTAGCTGTTAAAAAGTTATATACATACAATGATTAACTTTCATTTGGGCAAAGCTATCCCATTTTATCTTTTAAAACGGGGAAGTTGAGTTAAGTGGGGACATACAACGGAGGCAAATTCGCTTTCTATATTTGCCTGGAAACGGGGGAAGTCAGGTCATGTTACTTTCGGCAAATATTTGAAGATCTAAACTTAGCAACGAAGGAACGGTTCCTCGACTAAGTTCCGCTTTTGAGCCACCGCCAAAGTTTAAAAGTTTGTTTGGGGGCGGGGATAATCAAGACAGTTCTTCTAAGGATCATGCAAATAGCTGCCCTTAGACCCATGTTGGATCCCCCGCATAGCATCTATATTTTAATCATACTATAAAGTCAGACATCAAGAGAAGGCGGGCAAATGAGGCTGGCCAGCTTGACCATTTCAGAAAAAGTCGCGAAAACATGCAATTTATCTAGCCCAGGGCTCTCCAATTTTGGCAACTTTTAAGATTTGTGGACTGCAACTCCCAGAATTCCTCGGCCAGCTTTGCTGAAGTCGAAGTCCAGAAGTCTTAAAATTGCCAAGATTGGAAACCCTTAAATTCTAGCCCATACAGGCAAGGGCGCACAACTTACCCGAGACAAAGATGGCGCCGGGAGACTCGGCCCTCGCTCCAATGACGTACGGGAGATATTCCCACGAAGCTCCGTGAAGGCGGCCATTCAAAGCTGGCTGAGGAATTCTAACAGTTGAAGCCCGCAAGTCTTAATGTGGCCAAGATTGGAAACCCCTGATTTCTAGCCCATACAGGCAAAACGGCGCTCAACTTACCCTAGACAAAGATGGCGCCGGGAGACTCGGCCCGCGCTCCAATGACGTACGGGCGATATTCCCATGATGCTCCGTGAAGGCGGCCATTCAAACCGGAGTAAAGGGAAAGGCAGAGAAAATGGCTGCGCCGATAGCCACGCAACGAGAAGGTGAGGCTGCAGCGCCACCCGGGCGCGGTTTCCCCCTTGTTCCTTTCGAGCCGTTTTGCGGGGGAGGGGTGTTCTCCTTGGACAAGTCGTCTTCTTTCTTCTCCTCGGGGCTTTTTCTTTAGTTCTCGGGCAAGCAAGATGAGCAGCCGCACACCAGGGTTACCTCCTCCTTCTCCTTTTCTCGTTCTCTCCCTCTTGCAGCCGTCGACCTGCTGAAGGCCGCCGAGACAAGCCTAGAGCTCGGCGAGGCCGCCACCCTATCTGTGACTCTGACGACCCAGCCGGCGGCTCCGGCTCCTGGAGGTGCCTTCTCGTTGTCAGTCGTCTTCCCGGGCTCCGTCACCCGCGAGGGATGTTCCCGTTTCATCTGCGAGCTTTTAAAGCACGTCCTGTACCAGAGGCAGCAGCTGCCTTTGCCTTACGAGCAGCTCGCTTGCTTCTGCCGGATGCAGCTGCCGAAGCCGGCTAGCCAGGTGAGACGGCGGGGGCGGTGAACGGTGGCTGCTGCTGCTGCTGCTCCCTTTGCGTGGATGGAAGGACCAGCCGCTCCTTGCTCCACTGGCTTTTGCTTGAGACCAGAAGGAAACCGACATTGGGCCTGAATGATGGTTTGTATAATGGGGGAGTCTACAAGTAGACCTCGACTTACAACAGTTCCTTTAATGACTGAAGTTGGCACTGAAAAAACTGACTTATGACCATTTTTCACACTTATGACTGTAACAGCATCCCCAGGGTCATGTGATTTACATTCAGATGCTTGACATATGATTCACATTTATGACAGTTGTGGTGTTCCCAGGATCATGCAATCTCTCTTTTGCGATCTTCTGATAAGCAGAGTCAATGGGGAACCACATTCACTTAACAACCATATTGCTAAGTTAACAACCACAGTGATTTGCTTAACAGTGGTGCGGTGGCCTAGAGATGGAGCTCTTGCCTCACAACCAGGAGGCTGTGACTTCGATCCTAGGTAGAGGCAGATAGTTCTCTTGGGCACAATGAGAATATATCTGCTGAATATAGCTCCATGTTGGTGACAGGAAAGGCATCCAGCCAGTAAACAGCTCCATTCAGTCGCCCAGACTCCACCCTGTAAGGGATTATGGGGTTGTTAAAAGATGATGATGATGATGATGATGATGATGATGATGATGATGATTGATTGATTCGCTTAACACATGCTGGAAGAAAATTCGTTATGCTCATAAGCATTGTTATGCTTATGCTCATAAGTTGAGCACCATCTCTATTCTCTGCTGCTTTTCCCCTCATAGAAAAATAAATTCTTGGACGCTAACATAAACTGGTGGTAGGAAGGTTAAAATTTTGAATTTTAAAAATGTGAAAGCAAGAAGGGAGATGTTTGCATGCAGAATCTAGCCAACACTGCCTGTTCTTATGAAAAAGTTTTACGCCTTAAAAAAGACTTCCAAAGCTGAGCCCATGCAAAAATATCAGGGAGTGCCCTGTTCCATAAGGTAGGTGCTGCAGTTGAGAGGACATGCTTATATCATCCCAGTAAATGGTACTTTTTAAGAGGGGGCCTTGAAGCATAACCACATTGTAATATTTATGGAATGAACAGAGGATACAGGTACTATTCAATTTACGACCACACCTGAGCCCAAAATTTCTGTAGCTAAGTGAGGTGTTTGTTACCTGAGTTTTGCCCCATTTTACTGCCTTCCCACAGTTGTTAAGCGAATCACTGCAGTAGTTAAGTTAGTAGCACAGCTGTTAAGTGAATATGGCTTCCCCATTGACTTTGCTTGTCAGAAGGTCACAAAAAAGTGATCATATGATCTGGGGACACTGCATCCATCATAAATATGACTCAGCTGCCAAGCACCTGAAGTTTAATCACATGACCATGGGGATGCTGTAACGGTTGTAAGTGTGAAAAACAGTGATAAGTGTCTTTTTTTAGCGCTGAATAGTCATTAAGTGAACTGTTGTAAGTTGAGGTCTACCTGTATTGGGGAGAGCCATTCCTACAAAAAAACCAGCCTGAAGTATGTTTCTGGAAGTCCATTGGAAGCTAGTGCAGATGTTATATTTAGTAGAGCTGTTACATAAAGCTGTGGCATGTCAATAATTACTGACATGGATCAGTTGTAACATGAATGATTTTCAAGAGTAGCTCTATGTATATGCATTATGAGAAACCAAATGTAAGGTGGTTAAAGTATAAATGTTAGTAAGAAGGCTTTCTACTACTATTTTCCCTGCTATCTAGGAAGGGATCCAATTGCTGCAAATGATAGAGCTGTAGAAGGGCCTTCCTAGCTATGATAGCCACCTGGTTTTTGAGGAAGAGCCAGGAGTCTAGGAGGATGCCCAAATTGTATGCCATCTTGGTCTGCTCAGAGTGCTACTGCATTCAAAGCCAAAGATGGGTACTCCCGAACTCGAGAGGTCCCAAACCTGTAACCACTCAGTTTTGCCAGAACCTGAATAGCCTGAACCTATTCCTTCCCAACTGGCCTTGAGACTTTTGAGGATAAGCATCCTGACAGCATCATTTGGCTGGTTTGAGTTGAGATGTATAATTGGGTATCAATATGCGGCTTTTTCACGCTTCTGATGGGCCGCTCATGTTTGTAGCCGAATGAGAAGAAAGACACCGGACAAATCCTTCTTGGGATGAAGCTTGGCCCCAAGCGATGCCCCGGGGGCTTCTTTTATTAGTTCTAAACAAAGAGAAGGTGTATACAAATTACATCAAAAGGCACATGATTCAGTAATCCAATAATAATATTGCAACGTGGCAATCGGCAATCGTCTCTGGGCAGGAGAGGAGAGATAGATGAGAGGGGAGGGAAGTGGAGGAATAGGGAGGGGGAGTGGGGGAAGAAGCAAACAGCTCGCATTCCTGCATCCCTTTGAAGTACTGGCTAACTGTTACATGCCAGATGCTGAAGGCTGGTACAGAGGAGCACACTAATTAATAGGAAAGCTTTTACATATTGCTAAGAGGAATGTTTTGTTCATCCATCTCTGGGCCTGTGTTTTCAGGCAGCCATAACTGCCCTATACACAGAACTGGTAATGGATCTCAACACAATATCCTACTGATGATATCAATCTTGTACAGCTGGAGGAACTCAGCCAATAGTCTTGTGTTGATGTTAAATAGGAGCAGGATGACAACTGAATAAATATGCATGTATCCATTTATCCTAGCAGTAGACGCTGTTATTCTATTTATCATATCAGTAGGTACCATTTCTTATAAGCTGGGAAGGGTTTCTAAATAATATGTAAATACTTTGTTTTGAAATAAAGTGTTTCCTTATTCCATTTATGCTAAATTATGCATCTCTTCTCCTAATTTCATAGGAAAAAGACATGGTCAGAAAGGTCTGTCTGAAAGATCAGGACAACAAAAAGTGCCAGCAAGTGCTGAATGATCTTGAAGGTGTTTTCCAGCACTTAGAAATTATGTTCAGTTTGACACTGGTCCCACGAGTTCTTATTTTGCTTGGAGGTACAGCTGTCAGCCCCAAAGAGCTTTATGAAATCAATTTACAAGATATATCCATGAGTGGCACTGAAGAGAGTTTGTCAACCTCAGCCTGTGTTCGCAAGTTATTCCGTTCTCTTTTCATGGCAGATGTGTTCAGTGAGCTTCAGGCTGTTCCCACCATGAGTGTCATTGTTATGGCTCAAGGGCATCGCAACTGTGGTATTGACTGGTTCAAACCTAAACTAAACTACAAAGTGCCTACTCGAGGGAGGAAATTGACTGTTAACTTATCATGCAGTCATGAAAATAGTACAGCCCTTTCCACCTGCCAAGAAATAAACTTTGCCTCTGATGATTATATATGGTTCCAAGCTCCAGTAATAATCAAAGGCTTTAATTATTTTTCTTGATAAATATTTTTAACTAGCTATGTTAATCTTGTGTTTGTTTCATTGCAAAGAACAATTCCCCTGTTTAAAAGTTATTTTCCTTTCAGAAGTAATGTTAAACTCTGCAATACAGAGCTGAAAAAGTACATGTGTCTATGATGACAGAAAGTATCTCTGGAGAATTGATTCAATATATTGCCAAAGCCTTATGCAACCCATTAACCTGAATTCTGTGCTGCAGATTTTACTATAAAAGGATACTTGAAAATATCTGTGCAGTATACGCCTGATTCAATACTGAATTTCCAGTGGGATATGTGCACCTATGCAAATTTGATGTATTCCAGTATTTTCCCCAGAAATATGGTGAAAGTTATACAAATTGCTTTTTTTCAATAGTGAAAATTGTCTGAAGTTTGATTGTAATTCAGGTCAGCATAGTTTCCCTCCCACTTGCAACAGTGGATGTATCATGATACTTTAGGTGCATTCCTATCTCAAGCAGCTATTCAGAGTGTGTGTTAGGTGATAGGTGTGATTACAATTACATACATGCTTATCTAAAATGTGAATGATCTCCAGTTTTCAATTTCAATATTCACTTTTGGAATACTAACCTGCCTCTGATTTTTATTAGTAGAGCTTACATTTTAAAATTACTCCTTATGGAATTAGAAGTTGTGTTCAATTGTTCCTATAAATTCATTTTAAGTTTGTAAAATTTGGTTTTTATTTCCTGTTCAGTTCAGTTTGCCAACACTGTCAGAAGTAATGAGATGGGTGAAAAAGAAATCTTATTCCCCACTAGCTATTGCATGTGCTCAGATTGTATGAAGACAGATTAATATTGGACAAGCATAGGATAATATCTAATCTCATTTTGAAAGAAGCCTGATGAAAGAAGATAGATGGGACAATAGAGTAACTCTGAAAATGGATATGTTTCTTAAGTAGTTACTCTGAGGCACAGAAAGATATAAGGGACTTTTGGTGGCAGTCTTAAATATGTTCACACTAGAGTTAAATCTGGGCAGATGTAGCAATGACCAAGCACTCTCTGAGGCTGCGGCCTTTAAATAACAAGCACATTGCTTTAAGTGCATTGTTTTATTATATCTACACTATAAAAGGCTGTCTTCCTTTATGGCATTGTGTAATATACTGTAAGGGGACCAATCTAAAGATATAACTATTGTATGTTTTAATACTTCCTTGCTTAGAAAGAAGCAATACATCCTTGTTTAGAGAAAAAGTAACCATGTCTAAAAAGTAAAATTCAACATTTTTCCAGGTACTAATCAATTTGGAAAAATGTATAAAGTGATGTCTTTAATATCTGATTGTGCAAGTGCTGCTTCAATGAACTATAAAAAACTGTCCTATTTCATTTTGTATAATGAAGTAAATCTGAACAAGAACTGCTACTTTGTAGAAATCTTGTTTTAATGTCAGTATTGTGTTTTTTATATCTTATATGACTCTAACAGTCAGCTTCACACAAGAAGAAATTCTTTTTAATACTTGAACAGTAACAATATTTTGCTATAGGTGATTCAAGCTGTACAGAAACTTTATTGGTTGATAAAGCATTTTCTGAAAATATATTGCTACGTAGTTTAATTCAGACGTTCCACTTTCTTCACAAATTGTCTGATGTCTTCAGCCAGGAGCTCTGGTTCCTCAAAGGCCGCAAAATGCCCTCCCCTGGACATGTAGGTATAGGTGACAATGTTCTTAAATTGCTTCTTTGCCCAGGAGCGTGGGCAATGAAGAAGTTCATTTGGGAAGGCAGCAATGCCAGTTGGAACAGAAACTTCAACCCTGTGGTAGAAGAGAACATATCTAACATATCTAGTTCATTAATTACTAGATGCTATTTTCTCTTAGTTACATTGGTGTCAGTATAGGTGCAAGATGGTTTGGAGAATCTATATTTTCACATATATAGCTGAATTATTAATCTTTTATCCCATTTTAAATGAACAATCTGCTCAATAGTAGCCTTTGAATGTCTTTTTAGAAATTGGGACTTAACATTCTCTGGGACATCTTATAGCAAGGATGTCAAACTCAAGACCCGTGGGCTGGATCTGGCCTGCAAAGTGCTTAGATCTGACCCAGGGAGCCGTCCTGGAAACAGCGAAGGACCGGCCTCTGGTGCCTCTACCAGCAAAAGCAGAGCTCGGGAGGGCTGCATATCGTCCTCCTGGGCTCCATTTTCGCTAGCAGAGGGCTGCAGGACATAGAGCTCCCCCCACCCCCGAGGTTAAATACAACCCTGATGCTTCCCTCAATGAAATCAAGTCCTACAGAATTAAACTCTAGGCATTCACAACAGGTTTCATATGAGCAAAGTAATTTTGATTATGGCCCTCACTTATCAAACCAGAAAGTTTCATATTTACATCTAACTTAGTTTCAAAGCCAGAATAATTTCTTCCTTCTTACTTGGCATCAGGAGCATTACTTGGATCCTGGGACATATTCTCTTTATAAAAACGCATTGAAGGCACAATGGAGGAAGTCACCCAATAAATCATGACATTTGTCAGAAGTTCATCCAGAGAGTATTTCCTGAAAAGGGGCATCACACTTTATTAGCAGATCTTAAATGCACATTCTTAGTTCACATGTGTAGAGCACAGAGAAAATAAATGCCCAGCAACCATTGGCTGATGCTAAGAGAATACAGAGGATTAAACAATTGCAAGTCATCTGATATAACTTGCGACTGTTCATTTTTCAGCAATATTCTCCAAATCATTCTAAGCCAGCAGTTATATTTGCAATTTCTCTTCTAATGTATAGTTATTATACATAATCATACCTTTCCAAATTCCCATCTTCCATGTTGAGGAATGATTCATCTGTCCATGTGGAAAACTTCTCTAGGATGTATGCAGCAAGACCTACAGGGGAATCATTCAGGCCACACCCTAGGTGAGAAAAGCAGCACATTTACTTTCATATTACTTGCTTACATTAGAGTTAGAAGCTCTATTAAAAAGATTCGTGAGCAAGAATTAGGGCTTTGGATTCTAGCCAATTCTCATTTTTTATTACGGTGGCTTAACTCTTTGTAGGTATGAAACTAACTTGGCTGAAAAAACTTCTCAAGTATAAGAAATATTGAGTGTTGGGTTGCTGTTAAATACAGCATACTAACTCAAAGCATCTGGACACACTTCCCCTCCATGGAAATAAATAATATTTGAATAGCATTAATAGGTTTGAAAATGTTTTTTGACTTCCATTGTCTGGAGATAACATGAACATACATAATTCAATCTGTAATGTATTACCTACAGCTGAAATAATACAATTTCAGATTTATAGAACTCAACTTAGTGAATTAAACTTGAACAAGGATATCTAGGAGTTGTGAAGAATTGAGTTAAAAATGGCTTAGAAGCATCCCATCAAAGTATAGATTTGTTGCAGATCTTGGTATCTTTCCAATACTGTAGTCATAATGTATACTTTTTAATGTAACAAGAGTAAAATGTTAAGTTGTGATTTAAATTATATGTATTTGTTGTCATATTCCAACAATCAAAAAGGTGATTGCAATCCCTTGGTTTAGATTATGTGTATGGGACATGGAAGATAATATATATATCTTCTTGGGTAGGAGAGAAAATTGAAAATGCTTTATGACTGTGAATCTGCAATTTGGAATTAATTTTATTTAATCCAGCCAAATATTCAACCTATCCTTTGTGCTTATATTTGGTTTCAGTTGTTTAAAATGCGTTATGAAAAAGATAAAGATTTCCCCTGTCCAGTCATGTCCGACTCTTGGGGGTGGTGTCCATCTCCATTTCCTAGCCATAGGAGCCAGGATTGTCCAAAGATACTTCCTTGGTCGTGTGGCTGGCATTACTATATGTTGAGGTGCATGAAAAGCCATTACCTTATCACCAAAGTGGTACTTATTTATATACATGCCTTTGCATGGTTTCAAACTGCTGGGTTGGCAGGAATGGGAGCTAATCCTATAGCAGGGTACTTGGGTCTTGAACTGCCAATCTTCCGGTTGACAAGCCTAGCATCTTAACCACTAGACCACCATGCCCCTTTAAAATTCTATTGCAAATACAAAAATAAACATGTCTTGATTTTGAATTTTGTTTTTTAATCCAAGATTTGTGGGTAGAACCACATGACTCTGAAACTTATGATTCATTGCTTCAATAGGTGCTTCTTGCTTTCCTTAAAAATGTTTTATACATTAAATTCAGATTTGTTTCATCTGATGTCTGAGTTTTTGATCTTTGATAAAGGATTGAGTTTACAAACCTGCTGTATCTGGTTTGGTGGCTTGGATGTGCATATACCCAGATTCACGCAATATATAAAATATGTGCTTAAAAAAAGGGAACATGCGCCGTGCGTCTTCTCTGGTTAGGCCCACCAGAAATGGTACATAGGCTCCCAGTAGTATATCTATCATGGCTGCCAATCCCATTTTCGATATAAAGATCATATTGACATGAAGCCCTTTTACAGATCTGAAATCAAGAAAATGAAGGTTATCCCAACTAAACTTACTGGGTGGTAATTGAGACTCATTAGTAAGTGTGCATAATATAGCACGTTTGAAACAGCAAAATAGGGAAGAATGTTAAGAGATGTGAGAAAACTGATATTGACAAAGGATGTAAAAGGCAACTAAAATTATTGTTTTGTTGTAATCTATATATATAAAAGGCAAATACCACTCACTCATCACGAAATCTCCAGAACCGTAAAGCTTATAAACTTGAAATTTGGCATGTATGTTCCTCTTGGCTTCTAGGTACTTGCTAAGAAAGGATTTTTTGAAATGACCATCGGATCATTAGTATTTCTTATACAGTAATTAACAAGCTTTGATGCTAAGGAGTTCTACTCCCCCTCCCCACCTGAAAAGAACTCTGTTCCAACTGCCAATTGCCTTATATTAACACGCTCAGATGCTAATGGGTTAGACATTCTACTCCCCCTCCCCACCTGAAAAGAACTCTTGCTTCAACTGCCAGTTGCCTCACATTCCGTTACCTCAGTTCAAACTGGCAGACGTTCCACTCCTCGACTCAGGAGTGGTCTGGGGTTCCTTACAGTACTAAACATTGATACCTCACCAAAATGTCTACGTCTTCCACCTATGGAACTGCTTCCAGACTCAAGGCAGCGAGAATTATATTCCCTTATGTGTTTCAATCACCGACCACCACTGAGCCAACGGGTTGTGAACCAAATTTCTCCTGCATAGCCCGATCACATAGTTCCGTTGCAAAGCATGTGTATCCAGCTAGTATCTGATATTTTTCAGTTGCTTCTACTTATAGTTAAACAATCTAGAAATTCTTCATGAGGAAAAAAAAAATTCTTCATGGGGCTAGAATCCCCAGTCCACTTTTTAAAATTATTTGTTCTGATAATTTAGCACAATATTTTTTTTCCAATATACTGTATGTTATCTCTCCAGGAATAGATTAAAGACTCACAACATAGAAAAACGGTTAGTACAGCTATATGATAATGGCTGCAACTTTAATTTGCATAGTAGAATCATTCTTGTAAATTAAACCACCTGCTTTTCAGCAGTCCAACTAAACTAAATGGTGAAAAATTGATAGTGCATACATCATCTAATCTCCATACCATGGATATTGTAACATTCCAGTTCCTGTCATATTATATAAGTAAAAACACCGGAGCGAGTGACAGAGAGATTCCAACCACTTACTTTGGCAGCATCTGTGCCATGTTCTTGGTGATTCGGGAGCCCCAGTCTCCACCTTGCAAGTAATATTCCTGGAAACCCAGTCTCTGCATCAGCTTGTGAAAAATCCGAGCAGTAGCTACTGAGTCAAAACCTGTTAGTTGGGATAAATGTGATATTAAAATGTGTTTGTCTTGAACTTAAAAAATAAGCCGAACAGAATAAAATACATATCTGACATCAGAAAAGTCAATATTCAATAAGTGTATACGAAATATTTCAAACTTACAGGATTCTGGAACACAGAAACTACTAAAAATGATTTTATTATGACACGGCTGAGTTTAATCTATGGCATGAATAATGATGTACCTTTTATCACTTGTAGCGCTTGTTAGTTCATAATGCAAGAATGTATGTCTCCCAAGAGCTATTACAGGTAGTCCTCGACTTATGACCATAATTGAACCCAAAGTTTATCTTGCTAAGTGAGAAATTTGTTAAGCGAGTTTTACCCCATTTTTTAACGATCTTTCTTGCCACCTTTGTTAAGTGAATCATTGCAGCTGTTAAATTAGTAAGACCGTTGTTAAGTGAATTTGGCTTTTCCATTGGTTTTGCTTGCCAGAAGCTCACAAAAAGGGATGATATGACCCCGGGACACTGCAACCATCATAAATGTGAATCAGTTGTTAAACATCTGAATGTAAATCACATGCCCGGGGGGATACTGCAATGGTTATAAGTGTAAAAAATGATCATAAGTCAATTTTTTCAGTGCCATTGTAACTTCAAACAGGCATTAAATGAATTGTAAATCGATGACTACCTGTATATATAGGCCAGATTACCACTAGATGGCACAAGTAGACACAAGAACTAACTCTGCTGCCACCTAGTAGTTGTGCAACATGGATTAAGCAACCCTAGTCAGAGCTAGTAATTTGCCAATAGCAATAGCACTTAGACTTACATGCTGCTTCATAGGGCTTTACAGCCCTCTCTAAGCAGTTTACAGAGTCAGCATATTGTTCCCAACAGTTTAGATCCTCATTTTACAAACCTCAGAAGAATGGAAGGCTGAGTCAAGCTTGAGCCAGTCAGGATCGAACTGCCAAACTGCAATCAGCCAGCAGTCAGCAGAAGTAACCTGCAGTACTGCATTCTAACCACTGCGCTACCACGGCTCATAAATAGTCTGTGCCTTTTGCATTTCATTTCTTTCTTACCTCATGTCGATAATCATCCTATACCTGAAGAAATAGTCCATCCAAACTAAGGTCATAATAAATTCACTAACTCTTAAAGTGCTATAAAACCGTATTGACATACAGTTTGTCCAGCCACAGTGCGTCCAACATATTACTCCATGTTCCTCCATAAAGAAAAAAAATATCACACTAATTATAATAAATTAAAACCATTTGCTAGGAAAATAACTTACCCTTCTGGTGGGGAGGCTCAGAAAAGCCATAGCCTGGGATGGATGGACAAATAATCTCAAAGACTACATCTTCGCTGTTTGAAAGATGACTGGATGGGCCAGTAAGCAAAGGAATGATCTTGTAAAATTCATAAAAGGAGCCAGGCCAGCCATGCACCATCAACAAAGGTCTGACAATTTGGTCTTTTGAGATGTGAGATGGTTTCACATGAATGAAATGAACTTCTATCCCTGTTGGAAATTCAATACAATGAATAGTGAGTGCTATATTTGATGTAGTGGTGAATGAAACTGGGAGACCATGAGTTCTAGGTGTGTAATGTCCCGCAGTTATCTACGCATTAATAATGATCTAGTAATATTTCCTTATACATTTTAGGGACCTTTCCTTACATAATTGGTATTTCTTTCATACTTTTGGATTCTAATTTCTGTTTCCGTTAGCTGGCAATTGCTAAAGCCAATCCCACATGAAAAAGTATTCAAACCTTCTTGACTTTAATTGTCAATTTATTTATTCCTGCACATTGTAATATTTATTCATTTACATATCTCTGTTTTTCCACTGTTGTGCAAACACAATTCCAGTAGCTGCTAATATGTGTAAAATTAAATATATATTATACTCCCTTTCAAATAGCCAACAAAATATTTCTGGTTTTAATTCCATATCTTGCTTTACGATTGCTTCTAACCACTAACTTCTGAATAGCTACTTGGACCGACCTAAGTACTAATTCATAATTTCATATCCGGTCACATGGGCGGCAAGCCACTCCCATCCGGTCACATGGGTGGCAAGCCACTCCCACAAAGGAGGCCACACCCACAGAGTAGGTTCCAACAATTTTTGAAACCCACCACTGGTTCTAGTCCTGCTTTAGGCACAAAGCCAGGTGCGTATCCCTGGGCCAGTTACTTCCTCTCAACTCTAAGAAGGAGAAATGGCAAACCACTTCTGGAAAACCTTGCCAAGAAAAATGCAGGGACTTTTTTCAAGCAGTCTCTAAGAATCAGACACGACTGAATGGAACAACAACAACAAAAACTGCCTACTGTATAGGAGAAGAAGTTTAATGTGAAATTCAGAAAACAGGCAGGACACAAGATCTTTGTTCCATTACAGGAGAGCTATATGTAAAGCTCAGTGGGAAAGTATTTACCTTCAATAGTAGTTTTATAATGTGGGTACTGGTTAAGGATTTTAACTTGCTTCTGCCAGTCAAACTGATTTCTCCAATAGGAGACCACTTTCTGTAAATAGTTTGAGTTGAAACCATAATGAAAGGCAGCTCCCTCTAATGGTGGTGTATAGCGGGTCTGGTCAAGCCGAAGGTATAAATCCTAAAGAGAGAGACAGATAATATTTTATGGGGATGATATTATAGCAGGTATTTTAAGAGCATGTTCTTGCTGGAGAAGGCAGCCTAAAAGGACAGCTGTTTGTCATTTTATTTGAACCCATGTAACGCTGGACAGATATCACTGCATGATATTCTATATCAGGGGTGTCAAACTCATGTGGTCATATTGTCATCACGCAGGGGTGAAATGCTACCAGTTCGGGCCAGTTTGCCTGAACCTGTAGTAAAAAAAATGCTTAAAAATAGTAACAAAAGTTCTGATGATCACGCAGCATAGATGATTGTCACAGCTGATCGTCGGAACCTTTAAAAAAAATTCCTTTAAAGCATTTTTTTTACTACCTATTCACACGAACCAGTACTAAAAAAAATGCTTTAAAAAGTAAAAAAAAAGTTCCGACGAACAGGTGTGAGCTTGTTGCCAGGGCCATTTTGTGTGAAGTCCAGCTGCTTTTGCACCGTAAAGCCGTCAAGACTTGGCTGTTCCGGCAGGCCTGGGGCTGATGAGTTCCCAGCCCCACTCGAGTTGTTGCGACTGTTGTGAAGTTTTCTTTTTAATCTGTTTTTTGGATTTTGTTTCTGTCTTGTTTGTTTTCTTTGTATTGCCCCTATTCCCTATTGGTTTGTTAGCCGCCCTGAGTCCCTTTGGGAATAGGGCGGCATACAAGTTTAATAAACTGAAACTGAACTGAACTGGGTGTGTCAGTTGTGCAGCTTTCGTGTTATTTTTGTGTAAAGTGTGATAGTTTGGCCATGAAGCCATGCCCACCCAGTCACATGACCACCAGGTCATGCCCACCAAGCTATGCCCAGAGAACCGGTAGGGAAAACTTTTGAATTTCACCACTGTCGCCACATGACATCTCTCAACTTTTTCCCCTTTGCTAAACTGGGTATGACACATCCAGCCTGTGGGCTGCGAGTTTGACACTCCTGTTCTACGTAGTAAGTTATGGGACCCATAAGTAGGCATACAATCTACAAACTATAATATATGCCTTATGTATATTCGACATGCCAAATTTAACATAGTTATTATATAGTGTGAGGTAAATGATGCACAATAATACACAAGACATGTTGATAGTTAAGTTGCAGTCTGCCATGATGGGATTGAAGCCCTGCCTTTTCCCCCCAGCAAATAAAGGGGTTATGTGAGTTGGTTATGCAGTGGCAACCACCATCTTGACTTCTCTAATTTTTCATGTGATTCATCACTCTGGCAGTATAGTTAATTTTCAAAGTCTCTTGAATTTGCTCATGTTTGTTCATACCTCGATTTCTTTCTCAGAGGTTGTCACTTGGAATGGTCTAATGGTTTCATCTTCTTGACTTCTTGATGGTTTTTCACCTAAGCCCCACCATCCCTCTCCTATTTCTAGAGTCTTCGTCCTGCACCTTGTCAGGAGCCAGTAAATCATGAGGCTTCCACCTCCTATAACACAAGACGCTGCAATCACATTTTGCTGAGATGTGTCATAAGACCTATAAAATAATCAAAATAATCTGAGGTAGAATCTGAAAGGAGCTCTGATTAAAGAAGAAAAATGACATTTGCAGCCAACCGCTGCAGATAAAACAACAAATTCGTGGGAGGTGGGGGGAGTTTTCCATGATTTAAAACATAAGTTTCAAGATAACAAATACTTGAGATAGTACGGATTTTATCTGGGCAGGGATGTTGGAGAGCGGATCAAAAGGGGCAAGATGACAGCCACAGTCATGAGATCAAAGCTCTATACTTTTTATATATCTTGCATTGAACGCATGTTAGCAATGGGATGGGACTTCAGTCTTCTGGCCACTTTGTTTTTAACCTTTCTTTAAAGACATCACTGCATCTTCATACATTTCTGCCACCCTTTCATGCTGATGCTTGCTACACAACAGAAATGGTGAACCCAGTTTTTATCAGTACGGTAAGTAGTGGCTACCTGGGATAAAAATTTAGGAGAAAACATACAGTGGATAAAGTGCGTAAGTCCTGGTTTTTTTTTCTTGATTGATATAAGGACAGACAAGTTTGTTCTATTTATCTATACCCCTAATAAACCCAAAGCATAAAACAGCTTGTCCAAAATCAGAGTCTACAGATTCAATGATCAAAGAGCTTGATCATACTGAGTCCCAGCTACAGGCATTACCTAGATCAGGGGTGTCAAACTCAAGGCCTGGGGGCTGGATCTGGCCAATGGGGTGCTTAGATGTGAAGGACCAGCCCACAGTGCCTCTGACAGTGAAAACGGGCTCCCAATCTTCATTTTCAACTGGGACAGCTCCTGCAGCCCTCTACCAGCGAAAATGGAGTCCGGGAAGGCTATGTTATCACTGGCAGAGGGTTGCAGGAGGCTGTCCCAGTCAAAAACGGAGATTGGGAGCCTGTTTTCGCAGGCAGAGCACTCGGGCCACCACAGTCGCCCCTGACACAAGTGATATCAAGCTGGCCATGCCCACTCTCGTGACACCCATCCCAGTCCCTCTAGGTCAAACCCAACCCTGATTCGGCCCTCAATGAAATTGAGTTTGACACCCCAGACCTAGATTAGTATTTCCCAAATGTGACGACTTGTTGATATGTGGACTAACAAACTTCAATAGATATTAATCTGCACCTGTGTAGAACTTCAAAGTATTGGGTGTAGAAGCTAGCTGGGTAAAGAAACTTGAAAACTTGTAGTGATTTATAATGCTGTTAGTTTATTAAAGGTATCGGTTTTAAAGCTTTGGATTCCCCTCCCCCCCCATGATCAACACAGCTACTATGTTTTTTTTTTCTCTCCAAATTTTTAGTAATAAAAGGTGAAGACTTTCAAAAGCATGTAAATTTCAAAAAACAAGAGTACAATCTTTTATGGACAATAAGTAAGTTACATATCATGGGGGCAAGTGTGGTATGGTGAGGAGATCACCTACCTTAAAAAGAACCTTAACTAAATGAGTGATCTGTTAAAGCCAAATGAATAGTGCACATTTCAATTTTGAAACCTTACTCCAGTATCTTCTGCAAGATCTCTTCAGACAACTATTAACTTGGTACATTCTTTTGGATTATACATTTACTTTTTTTGCAATAGAAAAAGCTTGAAACTGCCCTTTGCCCTGGGATCAGTGGCATATGAAGGAAAAAACAACAAAATTATTTTAGTTTCCATCCAAGCAGAGAGAATAATAGCATATCTTTCTATTGAGTGATTGGGAATTTAAAATGTTTCCTCTTCTCATCTTTAAACTTAATTCTAAGGTGTTGCTATTATTCCCAAACTTTAATCGAATATAGGAAAGACAATGACTTATATAAGATCATTTTTAAAATATTATTTGGTGCCTTCCTGGCATAGGGAAGGAACCTTCTATTTTCTGTAAGGTAGCTGGAAATATTTCATGTAAGGGCACTTCTCTAGGGCAACATTTCCTTAATCTTTCCAAATCATTTTGAAGTTAGCAGTGTGATTGTCATTCAAACTGACCAATAGTGGAGGGGGAAAATTGTCATTTACTTCTCCCATTCCTAAATAATCATGGATTTTGGATTAAGAAGATTATTCTTTTCTCGCTTGATTTCTTTTCTGGTTCCCTGCAGGTTCAGGTTCTTCTTTTTTTTGGGGGGGGGGATCAACCAAATATTGATCCATTGGTTGTGACAGAAATTGACCAACTGGTTTGTTGCCTAAGCCTGACATTATAGGCTGAGAAAGTGTGACTGGCCCAAAGTCACCCAGCTGTCTTTCATGCCTAGGGTAGTACTAGAATTCACAGCCTTCTGGTTTCCAGCCTAGTGACTTAACTACAAGAGAAAAAAACTGGGTCTCTCTTGTTTCACTTAATATCAAAAAGATTTTTTAAAATAGTAGTGTCCTCCAGAACCTATCCATATGGTTTGATTAGGAAGCTGAGTCCTACATGAGCTTGATATTTGTGGGTCCCATTGCTAATCTTTATGCTGTCTCTGCTGCTTCTGTATCATTTCATTAATAAATTGAGTTATTCTGATTATGAAGTTAGTTTGAATATATAAAGCAATTGGATGGATTACCACCCTTTTGTACATTATCACCTGGCAATGAAAACATCACCCTCTCACTCTGTACAGGACTAGGTCTAACCACAGAACTCTGTCATTACTATGCTCTTTTCTATATCCTACCGCTGCATTCCATTTAATTGCATAAATTTCTTTTAAAAAGTCAGTCACAAATGGAGCTAAGTCAGAAATAGAACTTTTACTTATGATACCTGCCTTCCCTGCTTCTTTTCTTTTTGACATATATGCGATAAAAGCTTATTTGCAAATTCCTTTGTACTACTTTCAGAGCCAGAGGGATAGGGGAGGGGTTGGTGTCATAGTTCCATTTTTACATGCTTTTGCCCTTGCACTAAATTGATAAGAGTTTAGGGAGGTAAAATGCTTAGCACACTGAGCAGTTTAGCATTATTGCATAATTGCGATTAGCCTTAGCGTCAGCAAGGCTCTATCAGTCTTTTGAAAGACAAGGGCAGAATGGCAGGTGAAAAAGCTGACCACAGATCAAAGGGGAGGTTCTGTGTATATTGCCAATATATCCTGCTTTGATCTCATTCAACTAGTGAGTGCTGGACGTGGCCGCTGATAGCCCTTGGAGGCTCCACCTTCTTCTGCCATGTTTCTATGATGTTGTTTCATCTTACCACAGGCCATGAATAAATCAGGCTTATCATCTAGTGATGCTTAAATATTAAAGTGCCAATAGCAATCAATGACAAATGCAATGTATGCAGTTGTGGGATCCTGCTGGTTTAACAACTGGTTCGGTGATCATGTGGTTCGTGTGCGCGCTCTGCGCGCATCAGCGGTTTTAACAAAACTTACCTTCCATGTTACTTCTGTGGAGTAACACAGCTGAGGCGCGGCAATTTGCTCTGCTGCGCGAATCAGTTGAGAGGATATAGGTAAGTAAAGCACAGGGATGGGCGGGCGGGCCAACCTGATTGTTGGAGCTGCATTCCATTTAATTGCAGTTCGCTCCCCAGCTGATCTCCAGAGCTACCGGTTTGCCTGAACCGGTCTGAACCGGCTGAATTTCACCCCTGAATGTATGTAAAATCTTTTGTGCTCTTCTTTCCCCTGATTTGGCCTCACATTATCCTCAAAACTGAATAAGGTTAAATTAAACCCAAAACCTTAGATATGAGAATTCCAAAGGCTGTCAAGTCATAAGTAGTACTGTCAGGTTACACAATCTTCTATTGAGGACACTTCAATTTGAATTTTTACACAAAATCAAAGGTGGAGCTTGGTAGCCGCAACTAATTCTCTGATTCTATGACTCCACCTTTTTGAAGGATGTGCTTGAACCCAGGAGCCTGGAGGTATGATAAGGCAACGAAACTCTTAGTGGAAAATTGGGCTGTCCAAGGCTACACCTTTGTGAAAATAGGATAGAATAAAATAATATAAACCCGATTTTGTTCCGGTTTTTATTTAAAAAATTGTCATGCTATAAGAAAAACATAAGTCTCTTTTCTTCAAATGCACCAATATTATGTGGTTGGATAGATGCAAATATAGAACTGAAGTAATTCAAAGCTGCCAGGTAGAGGTGTCCACAGGGGAGCAGTTTTGAAGCTGGATACCTCTCACAATACTGCTAACGTAGTTGTAGATGGTTGAGTTAGGGAAAGAGAGAATGAATGCATATTTCAATTTATAGGATAGGAACAGAGGTGGTATTCAGCAGGTTCTAACCAGTTCTGGAGAACCGATTTCAAATATACAGGACTAGGGCTAGAAAAGGCTAGTTTAAGCTCCTAAACAATCCAATATTTTATTTTGTTTAATATGGATGTTGCTCAATTCCAATCAGCTCTCTGTGGCTCACAATATAGCAACATAAAACGTCTTAAATATTTTATAAACTGAAATGACTTTAAATGGATTCAAATTTCCTCAAACTTACTTCTTGAAAATTTAACACATGGTGTGTTTCCAGGTGCAATTCAAGGAACTGAACTGTATATTGTATTTTTTTCTTGTTAGAGTCAATTGTTCAAGACAAGCAGCCATAGAAACTGAATAAAGTATGTATGTATGTATGTATGTATGTATGTATGTATGTATGTATGCATGCATGCATGCATGCATGCATGCATGTTATGTCAAAGCACCTGGTATGCCCAAATATGGGAGGGAGCATACTGATTCCCTTAACACTTATTTATTTCCTTGGCTCAGCTGATAAGGGAGGAGAGCTTGTGGTTTAGTGGCTAATACAACTGCCTAACATGTACAAACAGCCCAGGTTCAAATCTCAGTAAGGGTACGGCTAGCTGATGAAAGCTAAATTCAAGACTTTACAAAACACGAACAAGTTTGGGCATATCCTAATCTCTGGAGGCTGTTTGTTCAGAAGGGTGGGAGTTACAGCTGAAAAGCCATCACTCTTAGCCAGCTAACATTACTTGGTTGTTGGAACCTGGAGCATGTCCAACCTGCCTAACCAGATTGGATGAGTAAAAACAATCAAGAAAAAACAATCCTTCAGGTAACTGAGTCCCAAAGTCACAAAATGTTTTGAAAGTGACAACCAGAACCTTGAATTGCATCAGGAAACACACTGGTAACCAATCCAGCTCACGGGGTAGAGTCAAACATCCAATACTTTTTACTACCTGGGCAGCTGCATTGTGCACCAGTTGAAACTTCTGAAGGCTGTTGAAGAACAACCTCATGTAGAGCATTGCTATGGGTTACACACAAAAAATATCTCCAAATAATTTAGCGGTTCAGAGTCCTTCAGCACCAAGGAATTTTAGGAATGTTAATTTGAAACTGACTGCAGGTTAACTTTCTCAATATTTTGCAAAGGGAAAACAGCGGTATGGTTCTTCCATTATATCCTCAATACAGAATGTACTTTCCTTTGTTCCATGCATATACTATATGCACGTTTCATTATATCAAGGATTTCTCCATCATGGTTTCTGTGCATGTTTACATAAGAGGCAAGAATTAAAAGATACATCTGTAGCCTGAAGTTGCAAGCACTGCAACTTCATTGCTGCATAAATAAAATCTTATCGTTTTTATCGCACCATTTCTGTCCACAACAATTAGGAGTGGCTGCTTTTATATTAAGGATCTCCCCTCCCCTCCAGCAGCAGTACAACCAGTGCTTCTTCACTACTGGAGTAGCTTCCTTAGTAGAAGTCCAGGCAATTGTCAACTGTCCGTCACTCAAATGCTACCCCCTCCCCAGTTTGGTTGCCGCTTTTTACACTCACCGGACAGTCTGCAGAAACTGCTGCCACATGTCTGCAACAAAGAAGAGCCACAAATGAATTCAATTTAGCTTACGCTGGGTTGAAGTAATTCTGGATACTTCCTGCTTCAACTGACCTCTGATATGTGGCTGAAGGCTATAGATTATCAAGTTAACATAGTCTTTCAGCGCCACCTACCGTCTAAAACTTGCTTCCATGGTTGCTCACGAAGACACATCTCTTGGATTCTATGATTATCCATTTATTTCTCAAAGAACTTGAGCTGTATTTCTCAAAGCCACCACCAAAGAGGAAGATAGGTTATATTTAAGGAAGGTCAAGTTCAAATTCACCCTCAACTATGGAAATTCATTAAATAGCTTTTGGCAGGTGACCATCATTCAACTTACCGCAGCCAATATTTTGTTTTTTTGGGGGAAAATGAAGGAAGGAGTCTTGATGAATCCCATTCATTTTGTTTTCTGGAGTAAATGCAATATATAAATCTAGCAAATAGATCAGCTGCAGATGTCTATCTGCATTCTCATTCTTGGCTTTTGTACACCACCCAAAGTTGATGGGTTGTTTTTTTTTTGTGTGTGAGATGGGTGGCTATACAAATTTGATAAATAAAGTCATGGTGGAACCATGTCAAAAACACATTCTAATCTTGGTATATATATCTGGTGAAAGCATCTCAAAATATCCTACCCTCTTCTTTTAGACAAGGCGTTTGAGACCTTTGATCATTTTGTTACCTCCCTTTGAACTTTTTAAAGTTTTTATATATAGCACCTTAAAACAACAGAACATGAAATTGATTTTGAAGGAACCAGGTTAATCTCCAAAACTGAACACTTCAACAAGAGAATAATTATGGAAGCCATCGAAATAAAGAAACACCCCCACAAATGAATAAATGTGACGATACCTCCCGCCTACCAGACATCTGGAAACTAGCCCTAGTCAACAAACAAGGCTCAGCCACGAAAACCGACACCGGACCCAGAACAACACAGGACGCCACCACCAATCACTCTCACCAGACTCAAATCCAAACCCATCTCATAGACGAAGTGCAACCACCATCCAGAAACCAAACCACGGTGGCATCATCAACTGCTGCACCCCCCTCTGACCCCCACACAAAGCAAACTGACACATGCCATGAACACATGGCCAGACCGCAAACTCAGAGGCAAATGAAAGCCTGGGATGTTACATCACAGCCATCTGCTCAGGACATTACATCACAGAACTCAGGAGGTTACAACGCAAAGGCTCAGGATGTTACAACGCAGCCAACCTCCCAGGATGTTGCAGCACAGGACTCAGGATATCACTACACTAGAGCTCAGGATGTCATCACGCAGCCCATTGTCCAGGTCGTTACAAAAGACTAATGGGCACACAGCTAGTACCTAAGCCACACAGGATGTTATGAAACAGCCGACTAGTCTGCATACATTAACTCCATCAACTAATCAAGATGTAACAACACAGCCAACCAACCCACTTACAGCAAC